>NW_027262006.1:0-47500 GCF_902827115.2 Pseudochaenichthys georgianus | reverse complement strand
ACATGACGACAAAGAGACTCAAAGAGACACAACATGACGACAACGACACTCAAAGAGACACAACATGACGACAACGAGACACAACATGACGACAAAGAGACACAAAGAGACACAACATGACGACAAAGAGACACAACATGACTTCAAAGAGACACAAGAGAACAACATGACTTCAAAGAGACACAACATGACGACAAAGAGACACAACATGACGACAACGAGACACAACATGACGACAAAGAGACACAAAGAGACACAACATGACGACAAAGAGACACAACATGACGACAAAGAGACACAACATGACTTCAAAGAGACACAACATGACGACAAAGAGACACAAAGAGACACAACATGACTTCAAAGAGACACAACATGACTACAAAGAGACACAACATGACTGCAAAGAGACACAACATGACTTCAAAGAGACACAACATGACTTCAAAGAGACACAAAGAGACACAACATGACTTCAAAGAGACACAACATGACTACAAAGAGACACAACATGACGACAAAGAGACTCAAAGAGACACAACATGACTTCAACGAGACACAACATGACTTCAGAGAGACACAAAGAGACACAACATGACTTCAGAGAGACACAAAGAGACACAACATGACTTCAAAGAGACACAACATGACTTCAGAGAGACACAAAGAGACACAACATGACTTCAAAGAGACACAACATGACTTCAGAGAGACACAAAGAGACACAACATGACTTCAGAGAGACACAAAGAGACACAACATGACTTCAGAGAGACACAAAGAGACACAACATGAACACAAAAATACAGAAGTTGTCGACAAAATTCCTGCTTATATAATCTCAGAGAATATTCACTTTATTTTCTTATAATTTCACACTTTAGCGAGTTTAATAAAAGCCGTCCTCTGGTCCCACAGTTTGTTGTTGTTTACACCCTCAGTGTCTATGCTGTGTTTTTCTTTTCTTTGTGAACTTCCTGTCTCTCGAACAGACTGAGGTCAAAATGTCTGATTCATTATTTCAATTAAGGTTTGGAAATTACACTAAAAATGAAAGCTGACGAAAAAGAGTTAAGATTATTATAAACATATCTGTGCTGTTTGTATTATTGTTATTATTTATTGTATCATCATAGCTCATGTAAACACTGAAGCCTTGACCTATAATAAACATTACCCTAATAATAATAACCATAAAGAATAGTGTTTTTTTCTATTTTAAATTGAGGTTACATTGCAGTGACTGGTAGCTCTATGTACTGAGAAAGCAGGACACACACACACCCCACACACACACACACACACACACACACACACACACACACACACACACACACACACACACACACACACACACACACACACACACACACACACCAAAGTGTCCTTGCGGCGTCCTTCAGTGTGAGAACTTGCACAACAACTCACCTCCACCTGTCACACACACACACACACACACACACACACACACACACACACACACACACACACACGCACGCACGCACGCACGCACGCACGCACGCACACACACACACAGCTGTGCTCCATACATCATCTTCACCTCTCTTGAGACTCAGAGACACACACAGGCCGGAACAAGAGACACCATTACTGAGGCTGAGCAGACCAACTATTACTCAGAGAGAAACACACACACACACACACACACACACACACACACACACACACACACACACACACACACACACACACACACACACACACACACACACACACACACACACACACACACACTCAAACACTAGGGATGTGCATCTCCATCACTGAGGCCGATGCGATGCGCATCTCGATACGTTGCCACGATACGACACATTAACGATACAACACCAGGCGATGCGATACGATTCAATACGATGCTAAATAATGAAACTTCAATTTGGTACGACAGAGGATTTTAGTTTTATTCCTCATATGCAGCAAATCATACATCAACAAAAAAGTGCTTTCCATATGTGGTCCTCTCTGCTCGTGCTGCACATCCCATCATGTGTTTCTATTGACCTGAAGCTCTCCAGAGTTCATGTGATAACACCTCTCAGCTAAACCATGTCAGGATGCATCGCTCATGATTAACAATGTGCAAAAACAGCTGCTGCCTGATGTGCTGAACACTCATCCAGAGGCCGACTCACCAGAGAGCAGAGAGCACTGGTTTCCATTAGGGCTGTGCATCTTCACTGGGCTCACGATTCGATTATGATTATCCTGTCAACGATTCGATTCGGTTCGATATCACGGTGCATCCCGATGCGTTGCATCCTCACTTTTCTATATTACTGCACATGGCTTATTCTTCATCAATGCATACATGCAGTAAATACATATGAACTCTCTTTTTATTATTTAGAAAGTGCTTCAGAAATCAATAACATAAATGTCTTGACATTAATTTATAAACCAAAATAAATGAATTGTATAGGTCGAGCCTCCGTGTGTGAAGTTGTTCCATCCTCAAAAACAAAAAGCTAATGCTCCTGCAGTCGAGCTGCAGCTTCTAGCCACGGCCTTCTGTTAAGAAAGGACACTGAATGTCCTGAATGTGGCCTCACACACAGGACCTGAGTCTGAACACAGCAGACAGCAGGAGGATTCACAACAGCATATAACAACTAAAGTACTGCATGTGGGCTCACTCACATTCTCTGTTTTACTGTTGCATAAATCCCATGAATGTATGAGATTAAGTTAGCTTCATCGCCTCAATCAGTGATTAAGTGAATAATAAAGTTTCTTTCGGGTCACTGTCAGCCTGTCACTCATTATGTTCAGGGAGGGGGCGGGGCTTGGAGGAACGGAGAGGAGACGGTGATCGCGGAAGCTTTTTTCCTCCTGCCTTCACAAACGTTACACACGTATATATCGTCTGCAAATTGCTAGAGGACAACATAACTACAGAGACACAACATGACTTCAAAGAGACACAACATGAATTCAGAAAGACACAACATGACTTCAAAGAGACACAACATGACTACAAAGAGACACAACATGACTACAGAGACACAACATGACTTCAAAGAGACACAACATGAATTCAGAAAGACACAACATGACTACAGAGACACAACATGACTTCAAAGAGACACAACATGACTACAAAGAGACACAACATGACTACAGAGACACAACATGACTTCAAAGAGACACAACATGACTACAAAGAGACACAACATGAATTCAAAGAGACACAACATGACTACAAAGAGACACAACATGACTACAAAGAGACACAACATGACTACAGAGACACAACATGACTTCAAAGAGACACAACATGAATTCAGAAAGACACAACATGACTACAGAGACACAACATGACTTCAAAGAGACACAACATGACTACAAAGAGACACAACATGACTACAAAGAGACACAACATGACGACAAAGAGACACAACATGACTACAAAGAGACACAACATGACTACAAAGAGACACAACATGACGTCAAAGAGACACAACATGACTACAAAGAGACACAACATTACATCAAAGAGACACACAATCACTTCAGAGAGACACAACATGACTACAAAGAGACACAACATGACTACAAAGAGACACAACATGAATTCAAAGAGACACAACATGACTACAAAGAGACACAACATTACATCAAAGAGACACACAATCACTTCAGAGAGACACAACATGACTACAAAGAGACACAACATGACTACAAAGAGACACAAGATGACTTCAAAGAGACACAACATAACTACAAAGAGACACAACATGACTTCAAAGAGACACAACATGACTTCAAAGAGACACAAGATGACTTCAAAGAGACACAAGATGACTTCAAAGAGACACAACATGACTTCAAAGAGACACAAGATGACTACAAGGAGACACAAAGAGACACAAGATGACTTCAGAGAGACACAAGATGACTTCAAAGAGACACAAGATGACTTCAAAGAGACACAACATGACTACCAGGAGACACAAAGAGACACAAGATGACTTCAGAGAGACACAAGATGACTTCAGAGAGACACAAGATGACTTCAAAGAGACACAACATGACTTCAAAGAGACACAAAATGACTTCAAAGAGACACAACATGACTTCAAAGAGACACAAGATGACTTCAAAGAGACACAAGATGACTACGAAGAGACACAAGATGACTACAAAGAGACACAAAGAGACACCAGATGACTTCAAAGAGACACAAGATGACTACAAGGAGACACAAAATGACTTCAAAGAGACACAACATGACTTCAAAGAGACACAAGATGACTACAAAGAGACACAAAATGACTTCAAAGAGACACAACATGACTTCAAAGAGACACAAGATGACTACGAAGAGACACAAGATGACTACAAAGAGACACAAAGAGACACCAGATGACTTCAAAGAGACACACGATGACTACAAGGAGACACAAAATGACTTCAAAGAGACACAACATGACTTCAAAGAGACACAAGATGACTACAAAGAGACACAAGATGACTACAAAGAGACACAACATGACTACAAAGAGGCACAAAATGACTTCAAAGAGACACAACATGACTTCAAAGAGACACAAAATGACTTCAAAGAGACACAAGATGACTTCAAAGAGACACAACATGACTTCAAAGAGACACAAGATGACTACAAAGAGGCACAAAATGACTTCAAAGAGACACAACATGACTTCAAAGAGACACAAGATGACTACAAAGAGACACAAGATGACTACAAAGAGGCACAAAATGACTTCAAAGAGACACAACATGACTTCAAAGAGACACAAAATGACTTCAAAGAGACACAAGCTGACTTCAAAGAGACACAACATGACTTCAAAGAGACACAAGATGACTTCAAAGAGGCACAAAATGACTTCAAAGAGACACAAGATGACTACAAAGAGGCACAACATGACTTCAAAGAGACACAACATGACTTCAAAGAGACACAAAATGACTTCAAAGAGACACAACATGACTTCAAAGAGACACCAGATGACTACAAAGAGGCACACAATGACTTCAAAGAGACACAACATGACTTCAAGGAGACACAAAGAGACACCAGATGACTTCAAAGAGACACAAGATGACTTCAAAGAGACACAAGATGACTTCAAAGAGACACAACATGACTACAAGGAGACACACAGAGACACAAGATGACTTCAGAGAGACACAAGATGACTTCAGAGACACACAAAGAGATTACAATAATAATGAACTGAAGCCCAGTAGAATCTGTCTCTGTGTTTCTGACGGACGAATGAAGCACAAATACTGAACATTTAGGATGAGTGCGTTTGTTTTCCTCACCTGATGCTCCCTATATCCTCAGCCTGTCTCTGAGTGAGGGGCGATTTATTCTGAAAGGGTTCTCTCTGAGTGCTTTATTCTGAAAGGGTTGTACTTCCTGTGTGTCTTGTGGGATGGGGGGGAGTGTTGAGTTCAAATATAATGACGATGCATTCAATTATTAATCCTGAAGAGAGCTGTGGTCTTCTTCCACACACACACACGCACGCACACGCGCGCACACACACACCACACACCACACACACATGCGCATGCACGCACACACACACACACACACACGCGCATGCACGCACACACACACACCCACACACACACACACACACACACACACACACACACACACACACACACACACACACACACACACACACACACACACACTAGTGGACAGATCGTGTTCTGCTCTCATCGACCGGTGGAAAAATAAATCTCCAGAAATACACTGAGTGTCCTTCAGAGAGTACTCAGATCTTGTACTTGAGTAAAAGTAGAAGTACTCAGATCTTGTACTTGAGTAAAAGTACTCAGATCTTGTTCTTGAGTAAAAGTAGAAGTACTCAGATCTTGTACTTGAGTAAAAGTAGATGTACTCAGATCTCGTACTTGAGTCAAAGTAGAAGTACTCAGATCTTGTTCTTGAGTAAAAGTAGAAGTACTCAGATCTTGTAGTAAAAGTAGAAGTACTCAGATCTTGTACTTGAGTCAAAGTAGAAGTACTCAGATCTTGTACTTGAGTCAAAGTAGAAGTACTCAGATCTTGTAGTAAAAGTAGAAGTACTCAGATATTGTACTTGAGTAAAAGTTGAAGTACTCAGGTCTTGTACTTGAGTAAAAATAGAAGTACTCAGATCTTGTACTTGAGAGTCAAAGTAGAAGTACTCAGATCTTGTACTTTAGTAAAAGTAGAAGTACTCAGATCTTGTACTTGAGTAAAAATAGAAGTACTCAGATGTTGTACTTGAGTAAAAGTAGAAGTACTCAGATATTGTACTTGAGTAAAAGTAGAAGTACTCAGATGTTGTACTTGAGTAAAAGTAGAAGTACTCAGATATTGTACTTGAGTAAAAATAGAAGTACTCAGATCTTGTACTTGAGAGTAAAAGTAGAAGTACTCAGATCTTGTTCTTGAGTAAAAGTAGAAGTACTCAGATCTTGTTCTTGAGTAAAAGTAGAAGTACTCAGATCTTGTAGTAAAAGTAGAAGTACTCAGATCTTGTACTTGAGTCAAAGTAGAAGTACTCAGATCTTGTAGTAAAAGTAGAAGTACTCAGATCTTGTAGTAAAAGTAGAAGTACTCAGATATTGTACTTGAGTGTAAGTAGAAGTACCAGAGTGTAGGAATACTCTGTCAAAGTCCTCATTCAAAATGTTCCTCAAGTGAAAGTAGAAAGTATTCTCATCTAAATATAGTGAAAGACAGTGAAAGTAGTAGTTGTGCAGATTGGTCCATTTCAGAATAATATATATGATGTGTTTTATAATGATTGATCATGAAAGTGTTCTCAAAGCTGGTGAAGGTGCAGCTAGTCTGAAGTACTTTGTAGACTGCAGGGTAGCTGGTGGAGGTGCAGCTAGTCTGAAGTACTTTGTAGACTGCAGGGTAGCTGGTGAAGGTGCAGCTAGTCTGAAGTACTTTGTAGACTGCAGGGTAGCTGGTGAAGGTGCAGCTAGTCTGAAGTACTTTGTAGACTGCAGGGTAGCTGGTGAAGGAGCAGCTAGTCTGAAGTACTTTGTGTTCTGCAGGGTAGCTGGTGAAGGTGCAGCTAGTCTGAATGGCTTTGTAGACTGCAGGGTAGCTGGTGGAGGAGCAGCTAGTCTGAAGTACTTTGTAGACTGCAGGGTAGCTGGTGGAGGTGCAGCTAGTCTGAAGTACTTTGTAGACTGCAGGGTAGCTGGTGAAGGAGCAGCTAGTCTGAAGTACTTTGTAGACTGCAGGGTAGCTGGTGGAGGTGCAGCTAGTCTGAAGTACTTTGTAGACTGCAGGGTAGCTGGTGGAGGTGCAGCTAGTCTGAAGTACTTTGTAGACTGCAGGGTAGCTGGTGGAGGTGCAGCTAGTCTGAAGTACTTTGTAGACTGCAGGGTAGCTGGTGGAGGTGCAGCTAGTCTGAAGTACTTTGTAGACTGCAGGGTAGCTGGAGGAGGTGCAGCTAGTCTGAAGTACTTTGTAGGCTGCAGGGTAGCTGGAGGAGGTGCAGCTAGTCTGAGGTACTTTGTAGACTGCAGGGTAGCTGGTGGAGGTGCAGCTAGTCTGAGGTACTTTGTAGACTGCAGGGTAGCTGGTGGAGGTGCAGCTAGTCTGAGGTACTTTGTAGACTGCAGGGTAGCTGGAGGAGGTGCAGCTAGTCTGAAGTACTTTGTAGGCTGCAGGGTAGCTGGTGGAGGTGCAGCTAGTCTGAAGTACTTTGTAGACTGCAGGGTAGCTGGTGGATTCACTCCAGGTGGAACTAAAGTCTGATTCAACACTTGGTTATATTTCACATCATTCATCCAGATCTGCGAAGTAACTAAAGGTATTAAATACATGTAGTGGAGTAAAAGTACACCATGTACCTCTGAACTGTAGCGGAGTAGAAGTACACAGTAGCATAACATGGAAATACTCGTACAAGTACCTCTAAAGTCTCAAGTACTGAGTACATCTCCTTGCTCCTCTGACAGAGAGCTGCCGCCCCCTGCAGGAAACACTGAGACCTACAGGTACAAATACTGTATGTAAAATGTATTTTACTGTATGTATATAGTATAAGTATATATTATATATCTGCCTCTAATAAAGGGGCATGAAGGCTCCATCACTGCAGCTCCATCCCATAATAAAGGCTGAGGTCACAGGAAGAACACACACTGGAATTATTTTTGGAATAAAAGTAAAAGTATTTAAAGAGAAAGAGAAAGTAACTCTGAACATCCTGTTGGGAGACAGAGTTAAAAACACATTATAAACAAGACATATTAGCATTAATATACGGGGCCATAACCTGAAGTTTGCATTTTTATTATTGTTAAAAAACAATTTCAACTCTCCCTCAATGTGTTTTTATTTTTACATCCATCCATCCATCTTCTCCCGCTTATCCGTGGTCGGGTCTCGGGGGTAGCAGTTCCAGCAGAGAGCCCCAAACTTTCTTTTCCCTGGCGACATCAACCAGCTCTGACTGGGGGATCCCAAGGCGCTCCCAGGCCAGCGAAGAGATATAATCCCTCCACCTGGTCCTAGGTCTACCCCTTGGTCTCTTCCCAGCTGGACGTGCCTGGAACACCTCCCTAGGGAGGCGCCCAGGTGGCATCCTAACTAGGTGCCCGAACCACCTCAACTGGCTCCTTTCGACGCGAAGGAGGAGCGGCTCAACTCCGAGTCCCTCCCTGATGACCGAACTTCTCACCTTATCCCTAAGGGAGACGCCAGCCACCCGGCGGAGGAAACCCATCTCGACCGCTTGTATCCGCGATCTGGTTCTTTGGGTCATGACCCATCCTTCATGACCATAGGTGAGGGTAGAATGGAAATGGCCCGGTAGACAGAGAGCTTTGCCTTCTGGCTCAGCTCCCTTTTCGTCACAACGGTGCGGTAAAGCGACTGCAGTACCGCTCCCGCTGCTCCGACTCTCCGGCCCATCTCACGCTCCATTGATCCCTCACTCGAGAACAAGACCCCGAGATACTTGAACTCCTTCACTTGGGGTAAGGACTCATTCCCTACTTGGAGTGGACAGTCCATCGGTTTCCTGCTGAGAACCATGGCCTCAGATCTGGAGGTGCTGATCCTCATCCCAGCCGCTTCACACTCGGTGGTGAACCGATCCAGTGAGTGCTGAAGGTCGCAGACCGATGAAGCCATCAGAACCACATCATCTGCAAAAAGCAGTGGTGCAATCCTTAGTCCACCGAACTGCAGACCCTCCCCCCCACGACTACGCCTCGAAATCCGATCCATGTATATTACATGATTATTAATAATTAAATAAATACTGTGGGATTTCTGTGAATGAACACTTTATTTAGATGTGTTGTTACTATAGCTATACATGTATTTTCCTGCAGCGATTCCGAAACAGGTCTGATCACCTTATTACTATATTCATATTTGTATATATAATTATAATATGGACCTATGTGGTGCAGGATCGTCAACATTGTATTTTTTGTACCATAAAGTTGCCATTTTGTTCTCTCTGTGGACTCATTTGGATGGGGTCCATTTTGAAGTTTTAGGCGACTCTGGATCGTTTGGATTGGACAGATTGCTAATCTATTGGAAAATAATGGTCCACAGTAGAGATGATAACGTTCATCTTGTGCTCTCTGTATCCAACGGTTCATCCATGGTTCAGTCAGGAGAGACGGTTTTGATGAAAGAACACATGTTTATTGCCAGGAAAACACAAATGAATGTAATGGAGTTTTGGCGATTAGGCCCCGTTGTGCGGGAGTATCATTCGGGAGGGGGGAACCGATCCGATGAAACCCCCCGGGGTCTAGACCCTGGTGGTGGTGAATGGATGGTTGGGTTCGGTCTGAAGGGGAGGGGCTTAGCTTGACCCTGGTGGTGGTGAATGTATAGTTGGGTTCGGTCTGAAGGGGAGGGGCTTAGCTTGACCCTGGTGTTGGTGAATGGATAGTTGGGTTCGGTCTGAAGGGGAGGGGCTTAGCTTGACCCTGGTGGTGGTGAATGGATGGTTGGGTTCGGTCTGAAGGGGAGGGGCTTAGCTTGACCCTGGTGGTGGTGAATGGATAGTTGGGTTCGGTCTGAAGGGGAGGGGCTTAGCTTGACCCTGGTGGTGGTGGTGAATGGATGGTTGGGTTCGGTCTGAAGGGGAGGGGCTTAGCTTGACCCTGGTGGTGGTGGTGAATGGATGGTTGGGTTCGGTCTGAAGGGGAGGGGCTTAGCTTGACCCTGGTGGTGGTGAATGGATAGTTGGGTTCGGTCTGAAGGGGAGGGGCTTAGCTTGACCCTGGTGTTGGTGAATGGATAGTTGGGTTCGGTCTGAAGGGGAGGGGCTTAGCTTGACCCTGGTGGTGGTGTTGAATGGATAGTTGGGTTCGGTCTGAAGGGGAGGGGCTTAGCTTGACCCTGGTGGTGGTGTTGAATGGATAGTTGGGTTCGGTCTGAAGGGGAGGGGCTTAGCTTGACCCTGGTGGTGGTGAATGGATAGTTGGGTTCGGTCTGAAGGGGAGGGGCTTAGCTTGAGGGTCTAAGAACAGAGGGTCTGAGGACAGAGGGTCTGAGGATAGAGGGTCTAAGGACAGAGGGTCTGAGGACAGAGGGTCTGAGGACAGAGGGTCTGAGGACAGAGGGTCTAAGAACAGAGGGTCTAAGGATAGAGGGTCTGAGGACAGAGGGTCTAAGGATAGAGGGTCTGAGGACAGAGGGTCTGAGGACAGAGGGTCTAAGGAAAGAGGGTCTAAGGACAGAGGGTCTAAGGAAAGAGGGTCTAAGGAAAGAGGGTCTAAGGACAGAGGGTCTGAGGACAGAGGGTCTAAGGAAAGAGGGTCTAAGGACAGAGGGTCTAAGGAAAGAGGCTCTAAGGACAGAGGGTCTGAGGACAGAGGGTCTGAGGAAAGAGGGTCTAAGGACAGAGGGTCTGAGGACAGAGGGTCTGAGGACAGAGGGTCTGAGGAAAGAGGGTCTAAGGACAGAGGGTCTGAGGAAAGAGGGTCTGAGGACAGAGGGTCTGAGGACAGAGGGTCTAAGGACAGAGGGTCTGAGGACAGAGGGTCTGAGGACAGAGGGTCTGAGGAAAGAGGGTCTAAGGACAGAGGGTCTGAGGAAAGAGGGTCTGAGGACAGAGGGTCTGAGGACAGAGGGTCTGTGTTGTTGTATTTGCTGTAGAGTGTCTCGACTGTAGGCTATTTTTATTATATGTAGCACTTTGGCTCCACCAGACATCGTTTATAAATGTGCTATATAAATAAAACTTGATTTGATTTGATTTGGACACATCACATCGGTCTCTATCCGCAGCCGGAGAAGAAACTAGTGCTCAGGGACCGTCTGCAAAGTGCAGCTCCCAAAAAAGAGAATACAATAATATTCAATCCCTATCACACAGCTTATTACCACTAAACTCACCACACACACCAATAGTCTCCTGTGTGTCATACTACAGCAAGGAGTTTGGAAGAATATGCTTTTGAATACTTTTGGAGAATATTTATAATGTGAATCTTCAATAAATATGGCATCATCTTAAATAACTTTACTATTGTACAGTATATTTCTACCAAACTCACTATTTGCATTGTTGTTGTTAGCATCTGGTTAGCTAGCTGCGCTAACGGATATTAGAAGCCGTTTCTAAAACAAGGAGAGGGAGAGCTCTCTCCTGTCAGACTGAGAGATATCTACAGCTCAGTGAAGGGACTCTGTTTAGATAACTTTAGTCTAGATACCTCAGTGGGTCTCAAACGCTTTGGTCACCATTTATGAGAATAAATGAAAAACAGGTATGAAAATCTATATGACAGTGAAACAAGAATACAGTTTAAAGGGGAGTGATTTGTAAAATATCCATAGAGAAAAAGAACATCTGTTTACAGTGCTGTTTCATCTGGGTGTTGAGAGAGGTATCCATAAATTCATTTTGCCCTCAAAATGCACCAGGTTGATGCATTTAACTTCAATATTTAAAAAAATGCCTACGGACCCCCCGGAGGTGAGGACCCCTCCCCCCCCCCACACTTATATAATGGCACTTTACCTCTGCTTACACCTATATGCCATTTTATATGCTGTGAGCTGATTATCGAGTCTTCATTGTACACTGTGTGTGTGCGCCGTATTCCCAGGGTTGGGAGGGTTACTTTGTAAATGTAATCAGTTATTGATTACTGAATACATGGCTCTGAAAGTAATCCGAATACAGTTACAGTTACGTGTCTTAAAAAAGTAACGTAATCAGATTACTTTTATATTACTTTTGGATTACTTTCTTTTTCCATCACAGATGGATGTTTTGGTGAACAGGAGACACAAAAAGCAAAAGGAAACTGAACGTGTTTTTACTGTTTTAATGGCGTATCAAGAGCACAACTAAAACATCACATCTGAAACGATGTGACAACATAATACACTTGTTGGGGATGCAGCTTGGGATGTGAGGAGTGAGGGACACGGCTTAGAACGGGCGTGTCGCCTTCTGTCCTGCCAGTGTTGGCAGGACATGAATTGTCGAACTCGGACTTCATTTTAAGGACATGTCGGCCAGGGGTGTAGAGCTATAGTTTAAGCACCGGATTGGCAAAACAGGAGAGTGTGTGCACCAGTCTTGATCTATGAATTCATGTCCGTGACACTCACAGTATCTGCTGCCACAGCTGTTCTATAGAAGGAACACCTCCTTCACTTCATGACATCTCTGCAGCGCCAGGAGGCAGCGGGAGGGTTAACTCCGCCTCTGAGAAGACGAGCGTGCCGCGCAGTGCCTTTCACGCACCGCCTTCGCTGTGTTTACCTTCAGAAATAATCATTAGTAAGGCTAAAGACTAAAGAGCGACCGCAGGCTGATGTGTTTTAACCACACACACCTATATAAACACGCGATTTAAACGCAGACTTGTGTGCCTCCATGTTTCGTTGTTATTGTTTCACTGAGCGAGCGGACCCGCGATTTTTTTTCAAACGCTTTTTTGGTCCATCTGCGGTGGTTTTGTGGGCTGTGACCTGTGATGATTCGGCTGTACCTACTTGAATATTAAATGTTGTGAGGAAATCTTTCCACCAATATTTCCAATAAGTAATCCAAAATGTATTAACTTCAGGTTTACGAAAGTAACTGTAATCAGATTACTCGTTTTTCAAATGTAACGCGAGCTGAATACAGTTACTTGATTTTTGTATTCTGATTACGTAACGCCGTTACATGTATTCCGTTACAACCCAACCCTGCGTATTCCACTGTAGCGCCCGGTACATTAATGGGAACCCTATACATGTTCAATACATTTGTAACACATGAACGTTTCTTTTTTCGGTTCACCAAAAAAAAAATCGGCTAGCAGCTAACGGCTGACTTCATCCATCTGTTAGCATCCAACTGTTAACCCTTTTTTTGCGGTGCCGGAGAGGAGGTTCGGCCTCGTGTGGATCCTCTCACAATTTCACCCACCTGTTTTCGATCGTGGACAGGACGACCCTTTTGAGCTTTTTCTGGTGCCGGAGAGGAGGTCGACCAAGTCTGGTCGACCTCGTGTGGACCCTCTCGTTGCTTCACCACCTCGACGGCGGTTTCAGACGTCGCCCACGCTTTCAACGGCGCCTGGGTGGCGCACTTCTGGACCCCGTCTCCCCTCGCCTCGACAGCTTCGGACGTCGCCCACGCTTCGGAACCCTGTCTGGCCTCTTCCCTCGCCTCGGCTACAGTTTCGGACGTCGCCCACTCTTTCATCGGCACCTGGGTGGCACACTTCTGGACCCTGCCTGGCCTCTCCTCTCCTCTAACCGCGGCTCATTGTATTGTTCCGCATGGACATGTGTGTTGACTGTACGTACTGTGCGCCCTCCTTTCTTCTTCCTCTTGTCTTCCCGGGCTTCGACCCGACAACATGTGCGTTTCTGCTGATCATTAAAGCTAACTTTGTACCTTCGATGCACCGCCTCTGACTCCCGTCTCTCGGCACTACAATTATTTATTTCTGACTTATTTCACACAAAAAACATTTAGTGGAAACGTTATCACTTATAATATGATAAAACAACAAAAACAAACGGCAAAGTGGCAAGGCTTGCCCGCCCTGCGTTGGGGGGGGGCACAGTTACTCATTCAGGGGGTATGGCCCACGAATGACCCCCCATGACGCCGACCCTGGGCTTGTGAAAATAGAGCGAAGTGATTGGTTAAGCTGGGGAGTGACGCCCCCGATCACTTATTGAGGGGAGAGAGAGTAGTAACATAGCATAGTAAATGAATGAGTAAAGAAGGTCTTCCTGGTTGAACTTGCGCTGAGCTTCATTGGTCAAAACTCAGCCCACAGAGACACAGAGAGGACAGATATGACCACTTTCCGGTTAAAACTGACATTTTTTATTCTGAAAGTGGATTCAGAATCTTCAATAACCCCCAAATCCACTCCAAAATTGTCCAAATCTGCCAAGACATATGTACATTTTATCCACATATATATGCCATAAATGCTAATGAACTCAACTTATGCTAACTGTGCTAATGTCCCAACATCTGCAGGTTAGCATCCAGCAGGTTCTATGTTCTGGAGACCCTACTGTACATTTCTAACTTTGGGGTCTCAACATGTCCGGGTCACTAAGCTGGAAACTAGACTTCACCGTAGCTCAAACCTCAGACACAAACACTGTTTTGTTTTTTAACACTGGACTCTGATGTGATACTTCTACCTAAGATTTAAATTAAAGGTGTCAGCGTCTCGGATCACGAAGACAGATCTGTCCTATAAGTATAGAAATTACAACAATGAAAGCTGTCGGATGGATGTAGTGCAGTACAAGTACACAGTGGCATGAAGAAAAACATACTCAAGTGTGTACTTTAGTTCAGTGTGCGACTGTGAAAACATTGCCCTTCCTGTCAGCAGGGGGCAGTGTTGAGCTGAGGAACAAAAACTCTTCTTTATTACCCATCCTCTGCTCTGTGGGTGTGTACAGGACTGTGTGTGTGTGTGTGTGTGTGTGCGTGCGTGCGTGTGTGTGTGTGCGTGCATGCGCAGATGAATGTATAGTTTTGTGTGTTATGTCTGAAAGAGCTCCAATCAGGAAAATCTCTTCTAATGATCCCGTCAGGCTGGTTTTCATCGTGTGTGTGTGCTTTCAATATGTCCTTTTAAAAGGTACTCAGCGAAGGAAGGAAGGAAGGATTGCAAAAGTGAAAAAATGTAAAGCTCAGTGAGACAGTTTGCACGCACGCACGCACGCACGCACGCACGCACGCACACACACACACACACACACACACACACACACACACACACACACACACACACACACTGCAGATGTGACCTTGTGTGGCTCTGCAGCAAATCAGAACTCAAAGACATGACCAATCAATGTGTGTGTGTGTGTGTGTGTGTGTGTGTGTGTGTGTGTGTGTGTGTGTGTGTGTTGGTTTAAGAAATACATATCATTCTTTACTCAAGCTAAATTGCCTTTACAACAATCGAAAAATACAGTTTTTTCCAAAGTGTTATCAGATCACATGAGGATGTTGAAATCTTCATATATTAACGAATATATCACGATCATTTCCCCATGGATGGAAGAATTAGTTCAGCCATATTTGAAGCAGGATCAAGATCAGTAGTTGAGTAAATGTTCTGAATGTGAAGCAGTTTCAATTCCAGTTTGATGAGGTGATTTTGTGAAGGTGACAGGAATAAAAGTATAAAAGTGTTTGTGAACGGAGACTTTATCTCTACATCCTCCTCTCCTGCTGATGTTATACAATCCAAATCTCATTGCTTTTTTGTCGAGGGAAGCCATGCACAGCTTACTTCCGGGTTTTAGGACGCCTCACTGCAGCTCTCTCGTCTCCTCTTCACACACCACACTTTTCGCGGCACACGTACTTCCAGCCAATCAGCTCTGAATTATGTGAGATGACGTATGGTGGGGATGGCAGCTCACTGCCCCTCTGGTCATTATTTTTTGCCACACACATTAAATAGGAAAATACTCCGAGCATGCGCAGTGTAGTTTTTGCAGTCACCGTTCACTCAGACAGAGAGAGGGAGGGGCAGGATCGGGTTTTGTCCCACATGGCTCTAAACAGCTCAATAGGCACACACTGTAGACACTAATTAGAAGAACACAGACTAAAACAGCAATGAGACGAATCAGACGATTAAACATGATCTTAAAATATATTTTATGTATATTTTAATTAATTTTTTGCATTTTGTTGTAATCATTATTTTAATACTTTCTGCTGACACTAGGTGGGGCTGTGCCCCTAATGACCAGTCGCCACTGAGTGTCTCTACTTTAAAGAGTCCCTTCTCTTTCGGAAACAGTTCTAAATTGGTTTGAATCCTACTTAAAGGACAGAAACAACTTAGTTTCTATAGGTAAATACAAATCTGAGTTGACAAATATGACATGTGGGGAACCTCAAGGCTCCATCTTGGGGCCTCTTCTCTTTAACGTCTACATGCTACCACTGGCTCAGATAATGAAGAACAACAAAATAAGTTACCATAGCTATGCAGATGACACACACACTTACGTAACAATTTCACCAGGAGACTATGCTCCAGTTCAAACACTGAGTAAGTGCATTGAACAAATCAATGACTGGATGTGTCAGAACTTTCTCCAATTAAACAAAGATAAAACTGAGGTAATGGTTTTTGGAGCCAAGGCAGAACGTATAAAAGTTAGCGCTGAGCTTCAGTCTGCAATGTTCAAACCAACAGATAGAGCCAGAGATCTAGGTGTAGTCATGGACTCTGACCTGAGTTTCAACAGTCACATTAAAACAGTTACTAAATCAGCCTACTATCACCTAAAGAACATATCTAGGATTAAAAGACTAATGTCACAGCAGGATTTGGAAAAAGTTGTCCATGCCTTTATCTTCAGTAGACTGGACTACTGCAAAGGTGTCTTCACAGCTGATTCAGAACGCCGCTGCTCGAGTCCTCACTAACACTAAGAAAGTGGATCACATCACTCCTGCTCTGAAGTCTTCACACTGGCTTCCTGTGTGTCAAAGAATAGATTTCAAAATACTGCTGCTGGTTTATAAAGCACTGAATGGTTTAGGCCCAAAATACATTTCTGACCTCCTGCTAAACTATGAACCATCCAGATCTCTCAGGTCTTCAGGGACTGGTCAGCTTCCTGTCCCCAGAGACAGATCTCTCAGGTCTTCAGGGACTGGTCAGCTTCCTGTCCCCAGAGACAGATCTCTCAGGTCTTCAGGGACTGGTCAGCTTCCTGTCCCCAGAGACAGATCTCTCAGGTCTTCAGGGACTGGTCAGCTTCCTGTCCCCAGAGACAGATCTCTCAGGTCTTCAGGGACTGGTCAGCTTCCTGTCCCCAGAGACAGATCTCTCAGGTCTTCAGGGACTGGTCAGCTTCCTGTCCCCAGAGACAGATCTCTCAGGTCTTCAGGGACTGGTCAGCTTCCTGTCCCCAGAGACAGATCTCTCAGGTCTTCAGGGACTGGTCAGCTTCCTGTCCCCAGAGTCAGAACTAAACCTGGAGAAGCAGCGTTCAGTTATTATGCTCCAAGTATCTGGAACAAACTCCCAGAAACCTGCAGGTCCGCTGCAACTCTGACTACTTTCACATCCAGCTGAAGACTTTTCTTTTTGTCGCTGATTTTAATTGAATCTGAGCCGTTGTGTTCATCAGTAAAGTGGAACTTCTGTGTGAACTATTCTTATCTTGCACTTTTGTTTCATGTATTTTTTCTTTTAATGTTTCTTTTATTATCTTTTCTTTTTAATGACTGTTTTTAAATGCCTTTGTCTGAATGTCTTTCATTTTTGTAAAGCACATTGAATTGTCTTGTGTTGAAAGGTGCTGTATAAATAAACTTGCCTTGCCTTGCCTTCTCTCTCTCTAAAGGAGATACATACCCTCTCTGCCCCGCGGACAATAACTGTATTTCTTTTCGCGCTGTAAATACCTTGCTAAGATAAATCAATACAGAGGACCTGATACCTATCTGTGTGTGTGTGTGTGTGTGTGTGTGTGTGTGTGTGTGTGTGTGTGTGTGTGTGTGTGTGTGGTTGTATCGACCAGAGCATTCATCTGCAGCATGAAACAGATTTGCTCTCTCCTCCCTGCAGCTCCCTCCTTTCTTCTTATAATTCATCACTTTTGATTTGATCCAAACAGAAACATGGTGTGTCTTTTTACTAAAGTGCTGCCTTAACCCTTCCCTTCTAGACGAGAGGTTTGGGGTTACAATAGTCAGAAATAGTGACCAATGAGTCTTCATCATGAGTCTGAGTCTTCATCATCTGTCAATATAATTATTTCACATTGCTTTGTGCAACCCCGAGTCCCAAAAAACTCAAAGAAAGTCCAAGAAACTTAATTTTCAATTAATGCAACGTCATGAAGGAGCTGTAAACAAAGGCGAGGTTCATCAGGTTCCTAATCATGAATCAAACCCTTCCAATCCCATTAAAGTTATATTGGAGAACTTTAAATACATTTGACAATAATCAATGTTGAGTTAACTTGTGAGGTTTAACTTGTGGGACTTTTTAGCTTCTAAGAAGAAATCAAATGTAGAAGCGTTACATTGCAGCAACAATGAAAGGTAATATTGTGTATAAGCACAGTGTTTGAATAACAAGGTAAATCCTGTTAGTGCTCATGTAGCTGCAGGTGGGATTAATTATAGAGACAGCTGTGGGCACTCAGATTATTTTAAACTCCTGTTTCTTTTCTCTGCTCGTCTGTTTCTCTGCAGCTTCTGACAGTTACATCAGGCTTAGCGTGTTACGACCGGCGAGACGTATTCATCTCAGCGAGCGACAACGTTCATCTGAAATGTATGGATTTCAGAGCCACAGCTTTTCAGAGGCTGTGATACAATCATTTATATCCTGATATCCTCTTTTCTTCCAGAAGGGAAACCTGTTCTGACAAATGGATCAGTCTAACATCACCAGAAGAAAGGAAACGGCAGCTACATTTAAGGAGAGGATAGCCACCGCTAAGCTAACGTTAGCTATAAAAGAATTACAGCACGGTCACATGAATACACGTCACCACCGCTAAGCTAAAGGCAGCTAATGTTGGGCTATAATGGAACTACAGCACGGTCACATTACTTCACCACCGCTAAGCTAAAGGAGGCTAATGTTGGGCTATAAAGGAACTACAGCACGGTCACATGACTTCACATCACCACCGCTAAGCTAAAGGTGGCTAATGTTGGGCTAAAAGGAACTACAGCACGGTCACATGACTTCACGTCACCACCGCTAAGCTAAAGGTGGCTAATGTTAGCCTTAAAAGGAACTATAGCACGGTCACATGACTTCACGTCACCACCGCTAAGCTAAATGAGGCTAATGTTGGGCTATAAATGAACTACAGCATGGTCACATGACTTCACGTCACCACCGCTAAGCTAAAGGCGGCTAATGTTGGGCTATAATGGAACTACAGCACGGTCACATTACTTCACCACCGCTAAGCTAAAGGAGGCTAATGTTGGGCTATAAAGGAACTACAGCACGGTCACATGACTTCACATCACCACCGCTAAGCTAAAGGTGGCTAATGTTGGGCTATAAAGGAACTACAGCACGGTCACATGACTTCACGTCACCTCCACTAAGCTAAAGGAGGCTAATGTTGGGCTATAAAGGAACTAGAGCACGGTCACAAGACTTCACGTCACCACCGCTAAGCTAAAGGCAGCTAATGTTGGGCTATAATGGAACTACAGCACGGTCACATTACTTCACCACCGCTAAGCTAAAGGAGGCTAATGTTGGGCTATAAAGGAACTACAGCACGGTCACATGACTTCACATCACCACCGCTAAGCTAAAGGTGGCTAATGTTGGGCTATAAAGGAACTACAGCACGGTCACATGACTTCACGTCACCACCGCTAAGCTAAAGGTGGCTAATGTTAGCCTTAAAAGGAACTATAGCACGGTCACATGACTTCACGTCACCACCGCTAAGCTAAATGAGGCTAATGTTGGGCTATAAATGAACTACAGCATGGTCACATGACTTCACGTCACCACCGCTAAGCTAAAGGCGGCTAATGTTGGGCTATAATGGAACTACAGCACGGTCACATTACTTCACCACCGCTAAGCTAAAGGAGGCTAATGTTGGGCTATAAAGGAACTACAGCACGGTCACATGACTTCACATCACCACCGCTAAGCTAAAGGTGGCTAATGTTGGGCTATAAAGGAACTACAGCACGGTCACATTACTTCACGTCACCACCGCTAAGCTAAATGTGGCTAATGTTGGGCTATAAAGGAACTACAGCACGGTCACATGACTTCAGGTCACCACCGCTAAGCTAAAGGAGGCTAATGTTGGGCTATAAAGGAACTACAGCACGGTCACATGACTTCAGGTCACCACCGCTAAGCTAAAGGAGGCTAATGTTGGGCTATAAAGGAACTAGAGCATGGTCACAAGACTTCACGTCACCACCGCTAAGCTAAAGGCAGCTAATGTTGGGCTATAATGGAACTACAGCACGGTCACATTACTTCACCACCGCTAAGCTAAAGGAGGCTAATGTTGGGCTATAAAGGAACTACAGCACGGTCACATGACTTCACATCACCACCGCTAAGCTAAAGGTGGCTAATGTTGGGCTATAAAGGAACTACAGCACGGTGACATGACTTCACGTCACCACCGCTAAGCTAAAGGTGGCTAATGTTAGCCTTAAAAGGAACTATAGCACGGTCACATGACTTCACGTCACCACCGCTAAGCTAAATGAGGCTAATGTTGGGCTATAAATGAACTACAGCATGGTCACATGACTTCACGTCACCACCGCTAAGCTAAAGGCGGCTAATGTTGGGCTATAATGGAACTACAGCACGGTCACATGACTTCACGTCACCACCGCTAAGCTAAAGGTGGCTAATGTTGGGCTATAAAGGAACCACAGCACGGTCACATGACTTCACGTCACCACCGCTAAGCTAAAGGCGGCTAATGTTGGGCTATAAAGGAACTACAGCACGGTCACATGACTTCACGTCACCACCGCTAAGCTAAAGGTGGCTAATGTTGGGCTATAAAGGAACTACAGCACGGTCACATGACTTCACGTCGCCACCGCTAAGCTAAAGGAGGCTAATGTTGGGCTATAAAGGAACTACAGCACGGTCACATGACTTCACGTCACCACCGCTAAGCTAAAGGCGGCTAATGTTGGGCTATAAAGGAACTACAGCACGGTCACATGACTTCACGTCACCACCGCTAAGCTAAAGGCGGCTAATGTTGGGCTATAAAGGAACTACAGCACGGTCACATGACTTCACGTCACCACCGCTAAGCTAAAGGCGGCTAATGTTGGGCTATAAAGGAACTACAGCACGGTCACATGACTTCACGTCACCACCGCTAAGCTAAAGGTGGCTAATGTTGGGCTATAAAGGAACTACAGCACGGTCACATGACTTCACGTCACCACCGCTAAGCTAAAGGTGGCTAATGTTGGGCTATAAAGGAACTACAGCACGGTCACATGACTTCACGTCACCACCGCTAAGCTAAAGGCGGCTAATGTTGGGCTATAAAGGAACTGCAGCACGGTCACATGACTTCACGTCACCACCGCTAAGCTAAAGGCGGCTAATGTTGGGCTATAAAGGAACTACAGCACGGTCACATGACTTCACGTCACCACCACTAAGCTAAAGGCGGCTAATGTTGGGCTATAAAGGAACTGCAGCACGGTCACATGACTTCTCGTCACCACCGCTAAGCTAAAGGTGGCTAATGTTGGCATTAAAAGGAACCACAGCACAGACACTTGTTAGCAACCAGCGTTTTTGATCCACCAGTGGGGTATTTTCTGATTTATTTTATGTGATAGAACAAACGTTAAAATCACTTCAGCTTGTAAGAGGAGGTTATTTCAGTATATTTTGAATGTTATCCATTCTGTGTGTGTGTGTGTGTGTGTGTGTTCTTTATTTGAGCTGCTGTCATGTGAGCAGGTTCAAACAGGTTTGTTGTGTGATGGATCAAATCTTTTGAGACTGACCAAATGGACACACACACACACACACACACACACACACACACACACACACACACACACACACACACACACACACACACACACACACACACACACACACACACACACACACACACACACACACACACACACACACACACACACACACACACACACACACACACACACACACACACACACACACACACACACACACACACACACACACAGGAGGGTTTGTTATCAGTTTATCAGAACAAGTGAGAATAACGTTGTCTGTAGGTTATATACAGGGTGGGTAATGCTAACAGAGATTCTATGATTGTATGAGGCAGGCCCGGACTGGCCATCGGGAGGACCGGGAGGTTTCCCGATGGCCTGGCCTGCTAAGTGGCCTGCTGACCTGAGGAATTTATTTTTTTAATGTATGTATTGTGAACGCAACGCTGCGCAAAAGTGGGTCTGACTCTGCCTCACAGAGGGTGACTGGCTGTCTCCATGATGTGGCCTGCTGACATGGCCACTTTCATACAGATCATATACTAATGCCCTCGATTCGTCTCTGTGTGTCATTCAAACTCGGGCGCAAGCGAGTGAGATAAAGCGCGCGCACCGGTTACGTGTATTGTTGTTAGCATCTGGTGCTAGCTAGCTGCGCTAACGGATATCAGGAGCTGTTTCAACAACAAGGTGGGGGGAGAGTCCTCTGCTGTCAGACTGAGAGGCTGATAACTACAGCACAGGTGAGGTAAAGTGTTTAGATAGTTAACTTAGTCTAAGTTATCTCAGTGGGTCTCAAACGGTTTGGTCACCATTTATGTAAACACATATTTCCATTTGAGGGGGGAGTGATTAGTAAAATATGCATTAATAATAAAAAAAAACGTTAACTAGGTGAAAAAAGGCAAGATAAACTATTAAAACTTGTTGAAAGCTAAAACTAGTCTTTGCTGCTGCCTCAAAGTGGAGCAGGGGCAGAGGAGGGAGACAGGAGAGGCTGGTTCAAGAGCACAGACACACTCACAACTATAAATGAACCAAAAACAAATAAATCAACACATTTCAATGTTTTTTCATATTGGATATGGTATGTTATTGGTTATGGCCATGTTTTTATGATTGTATGATTATTTAAATGTATACAGTTCTGTTTCATATGGGTGTAGTCTCTTTATTTCCCCCTCAAAATGCACCAGATTGATGCATTTAAAGGTGGGGTAGGTAATTTTGGAGAAACCAGCTCGAGTGCTCTAGAATTTGAAAATACACAGCCGGAAAAAATCTGCCACTTCCTTACAGAGCCCCTCCTCCTCCAACACACACGAACGCGCACATGACCAATGAGGGCACGAGATAAGTTTGTGCCCCGATGGAAGGCTGACAGGCAGGTAGGCCATCCAGTTATTTTTGCCGGGCTGGCTCAGATGATTGGTTGTACTTTTTACAGTACTACGGCTTCCACAGATGACATTTTTTTATGGATTTTTTGTCAAAGCACTTAAGATATTCATTGCCTAGTTCCTTTTTTTTGAAATAGTTCCTTTTTTTGTGTTGATTGTTTATATTTGATGTTTCTGTTTAAAATGTTGTTTGGGGTGAAATTGTTAAAAATAAAACGTTTATTAAAAAAAAAAAAAAAGATATTCATTGCTATCGGGATGTTAAGAGCATTCCATGAAATATAACAAAAAGTGTATCTCGAGCCAGTTTCTCAAACGTACCTACCCCACCTTTAAGTCCAACATTTAAAAAAAAAAAAATCTTCCCGGGGGGGGCATGCCCCCGGACCCCCCTATAGGATTTGAGGTCCACCCACAATTAAAATATGTTCACATAGGTTCCTAAATAGATTTGCACATTTTAAATAGTAACCCATGTCCATATGTTTATTTTTGGGTAGTAGATGTAGAGGGCTATCACTACGGGCAGCAACGCTGTAAAAATTGACAAATAAATCCAGCAAAATGGCACAAAAAACTGATAGTGGCCTGGCTGGGTGTATAATTCCCGGCCTGACTTATTGTCCCAGTCCGGCCCTGGTATGAGGACATATGGTCCTCCTCTAACATCTATTTGTACTCAGTGGTTCTGGATATAATCTAATGTATTTGCTTATTTACGAACCATTTTAAACAGTATTGTCGTTGGTGCCGTCGTGTTTTGCCCACCAACTAATATGAATTATTAATCATTTGCTCCTGTTGGCTCTAATGTGATTGTTAGAGCCAGTATTTTGTTTTTATAAAAAAGGCCACCTAATCGTGACATCTGTCGTCAACACAGAATTAAAGACTACAATTCCCGTGCCGTCGAAGCACCGTTTAGATACCGTTTAGATACCGTTTAGATACCGTTTGAGTTCCGATTCAAATGATACAAGCCGATAGAAAGAAAGAAAGACCATCTAAGTGTTGCCTCTTTGTTGTGACTGTAAAGGCCGGTTTTCTTTGTTACCCGTGTGAAAAGTTTGTTATTTTATTTTGAGCATTGCACAATATCATCCATCGCAGGCAGAGCAACTCATCAACTATCAGTAAAACAAATATGAAGGAAGGAAAACACGTAAGAAATGTGTGTTTAAGGAGTCTGGATAGAAAAGAAGGCAGCTTTATATCTTATGTCTTTACACTTAGGCATTATGAATAACTGTGAGGGCAGAGTGAACATGACCTGTAGGCTCAGTGGTGATCTGCAGCGTCGTCCATCTTTCCTCTGAGACATCAGCAGAGCTTCGTCCTCCAGCTCTCTGCGACCTTCAGGACTTATTTGATTTGTTGCTGAGCTGTTAATGAGCTGCAGGCCTGACCTTCGGCTCTGCGGGGGAAAGTGAGGCATGTTGGACTCTGTAGGAAAACCTTTGTGACTTCTCTGCACACGACTTCAACAGACAGTCTCTCTCCTTTATTATCAACGTACTCTGTTCCCAGTGTGTGGAAGTAAATCAATACAGAACAATATAGTTCTGAGACCTCAATATCCCCTCTGTTTCAGCCCTGTTTTCCAAAGTGCTGATTCTCTGTCTGTTACTTCAGATGAAAACAAGGAGCCCCTCCCCCACGCCCCTCTGAGAGACATTTGGTTACAAAGAACTCAATGGTGATCTAGGAGGAGATTCAGGTGATAGGGGGGTGGGGGGGGGGGGGGGGGGTACCTGCTGATTGGCTAACGGTTATAGTCTCTTTCCACAGAGGGGACTCATGTTGATGTAGAAAAGACAGGAACAAGTGGACTTTGCATAATAGGTGACCTTTCTTTCTTAAAAGACGTCTTTGTTTCATTCTTTGAGGTTTCATCTCCACAGACTGCACTTTTTTTTCTCGTTGGCATGCGATGAAGCAAAGTGTAAAATGAGAAGTTTTATTAAAAAATATTCGTTTCCATCGTTTCTGCTTTGCCTCATTTTCCACAGTAAATGTTGACATTAACTGTAACTACTTTTTTAAATGTCTCGGCCTCATTTTGGATGTATTCAGTTAATATGTCACAGAGAAACCTTCCTCTCTGGCACTCGTTAAAGTCTCTTCAAACCATCAGTCAGCAGAAAGCATCCCTGTGTCTGTATTTCTCTGACGGATTGTTTAAAGTGTGCAGCTTGGGGACCACACACAGACACTGAAGGGTCAATTAATGTCAATCATTCCCTTCATTACATACGTTTTAAAGTAAATTCACTGAGACTTAAGTCCGAATTTTGATCATTTTCTGAGTAATAATAAGTCAGAAGGTCTATCTCACATTTAGACTGTATTTCCTGTATAAGCAGAGCAGTATTATTATTTCTGCTGCTGGCTAATTCCAAACCTAATGAAGGCATCGTAAGACATGAATTCAAAAGTGAATTTCACGCTTGAGAGACTCGGGCTGCTCTGAATTTAACAGACCTGAGGACAGATGCAAAACTCCAGAAGTATGGAGAATGATTATTTCCATGAGATTAATGAAGCTGCAGTTTAATACGTCTTCATCAACAAGTCTCCATGCTCTCTACTGACAAGAGAAAGAACCGAAACATTTCAATATTTCGAAAGAAGTTTCACATCAACAACAATGCTGGATTTTAATGCAATTATTTATAGTTAAGGACGTGACTCAAACACTTGGACTCAAATGCAAAACTTGTTCAAAAGTCTTTACTTATAGGATGAAAACAAAGTACGTCGTTCATAAAGATGCAAAACGTAGAAAAGCAAAATTGCAGAGGTGGGAGTAAGTCCTACGTGTGCAAGTCATGAGCAAGTCTCAAGTCTTGACCTACAAGTCTCAAGCAAGTCCCAAGTCACTGTGGTGAGAGTCAAGCAAGTCAAGTCATTGCTCAGGTCAAGCAAGTCAAGTCAAGTCATTGCTCAGGTCAAGCAAGTCAAGTCAAGTCATTGCTCAGGTCAAGCAAGTCAAGTCATACGAAACTCTGATGAAAAGCCCAGTTTCCTCATTTAAATCAGTTAAAAGATGGTGGTTATGAAAATGGATTCAACCCACACTATGATCTTCATTACATACACAGTTAATCATTGAAATCTAATTTAGACCGATGACAATCATATTAGATTCATATTAACCCTAGAACTGCAGACGATAGAGCTAGGACTCAAAAAGTCTGTTCAAAAAGGCAGAATTCCAGGTAAGAAAATCATATATTTTCCATTACACATGTTTAATTTAAATGTCTGTTAACACGAGAACCGCCAACAGCGTCAGCGCCTACAGAGATACCATTTTCAAATCATTTAATTTGTTCCTCTTCATCATTTCCTTATAAACTAAGGACGATTTAAAACTCACTTAATTTGGTTCATTTAGAAATGGCTTCAGTTTATCATCATAACAGATCAAAAATATTCATTTTACAATAAATCAAGGAATGATGCACTTCAACATCATTAAAACATTTAAACAAACTACTAAAAGTAGATGAACTACTTTATTCAAAAAGTTTACAGTAACTTCTGATAATAACACAGGGGAAATAAACTAAGCATCTCTTTTTCTCTCTCTCTCTGTCTCTCTCTCTCTCTCTCTCTCTCTCTCTCTCTCTCTCTCTCTCTCTCTCTCTCTCTCTCTCCCTCTCTCTCTCTCTCAGCCCGACACTATCAGGGTTAGTCAAAATGAATCCCTTGGAGGTTCTAGTGTTCATTTACCGTGTTGTCTTCTCTTTGCTTAATCGATTTGAAACCAAGTCTAACGTAGCTTAAACTTAGCGTTAGCTTTCTAGCTAACACAACACATGCATCACTTTGGAACAAAACTAAACGTAATATCTCACTACAAAAACCAACGCAAATATTTAATTTAAAAAAGTCAAGTCCTTTCAAGTCATCTGTCTCAAGCTTAAAGGGGACCTATCATGCAAAATGCACCTTTGTACGTCTTTTATACATGAATATGTGTCCCCGGTGTTCCAGGGAACTCACCAAGTGTCAGAAAACACAACCCTCTCTATTTTCCTCCTTCGCCAAATCTCTAAAAAAGGGGCTGCAACGGATCTGAAAAAAACGGATCCAGATTCCAATACTTTTCTACGTCACAGAGAAGTCCTCGGCTTATTGGTCAACTCTCCACCTATCAGGGGAATGAGCCACGGCCACGTGCATTGCCAAACCTCTCATTCGCATATAGGCTATCGGCAGGCTAAATCAACCCACATCTGTGTTTTTGCCTGCTCTTGCCAGGATGTCTAAGATAGTTAAACGTTGTGCTGTTGTTGGCTGCAAGACTCGGGACAGGGGACTGCATGCGATGCCATCAGTGGGAAAAGAAATGCATCTGTGGCTAGACTTCATTTACAAGGGACATGTGCCAGAAGACCACGGCAGATTTCTGTTTGTGTGTTCCAAACATTTTACGACGGACATGTTTATGAAATTGTCTCAAGTCCAACACGGATATGCCTCCAAAGTAATCTAAACCCGGGATCAATACCAACCATCCGGGACCAGGCCAGTGAGGACACATCCAATTTTGAAGCTGTAAGTTTTTATTTAGCGGTGTTTTTCCTGATAAAGCTATCTCTAGCTTGTAGCATGTAGCATGTAGCTTCGCCGTATCAATGTCGCCTCAAACCCAAATAGTAATCGGTTAGGTGTTTATATATTTTTGAAGCATTTTATTTTGTACGCTCCGCAGTCTTTGCTTTGTTATTTGAATTATCAGGCATTTGCTAACATGTTCAGACATACTGCCGTAATGGCGACCTGTGTGAAGGCTGTAAAGCCACGCCCTAGGCGATAACACAAGTATTTATTCTCCTATTTATTAGTATTTTGTATCCTCTACAATCATATTGAGTAAGTTATAATGACAAACGTAATCTTCTGTAGGCAAGTGCCGTTTTTTCCAGCGTTATATGTAAACGCTTTTGTGATTGTAGTCTGTAAGAACGATCAGATATCATCGATCTGTAAGCTAAGCTACGCTACGCTAATGAGACATGCCGTGTTTTACAGCGTTATATGTAAAAGCTTTTGTGTGTTTACTTGTTTGCGCACATGAATATAAATGGGGGTGTGTTAGGATACAACACTGTATGTATGCGAGGGGGGACACACACCACGAGTAAAACTGAGCTAAAGCCCCGTCGGTCTGTTGTTGTTGACAAGGCCAATTACCTCTAGCAACAGGCTAATTAGTGGCTAGCAATCATTACAGTCAGTCTACTGAGCTCAGCCCCTCTCCAACACATCATCTGTATTGAGTCAGAAACACAGCATGCACGTTACGGTTCAAAACTAACTCAGATTGGAAAAGGCTAAGCAAAGAGCTTTGCTAAATAGAGAGCTTTGCTAAATAGAGAGTTTTGCTAAATAGAGAGTTTTAGCCCCATCTTTTGGGATTTCAGACTATATTTATCCAAATAGTATTTTCTCATCCTGAATACTAAGTTGAGATGATTTTGTTCTAACTATGTGTTCTTCTTTACAGGCCAGCACCTCACATACTTACTAATTAGTGACAATTTGTACATCCTTTGCTATTATTTACATTTTTTGTTATCATGGCGGAAATGAAAGACTGTACCTGGCAGCCCTGCACTACAATGAAAACGCTGAGCGTGCACAAGCCACTACATCCACTGGAAACCCTCTGTATAAACTGCAGTTCCCAAAGGCCAGGAAGGGAGAATGCAGAGCAAAACCAGTAAAGACTGACCCCACATTCCGTAAGTGTTTAAAATATTTATTATACAACTATTTACAAATATAAAATAAAAAAATTAGAAAGAAGTTTCAGTTTTTTACATGCATATACTAATCTAAACCACATTTTTTGTTGTGCTTTTTTTACCATTGCACAGCCCTACGTGGCCAAGTTGATGGACCTCATCTTTGACCAAGTCTTTGTGGACCCTGCACCATTATGAGCGACCTGACAGGGAGGAGGTCATCACCGGGTATGCTACACGGTTCAATTTGGCTGCTGTCTGAACCCAACATCGACATTTCACGGATCAGGAAACTCCCTGCGTATCCTGAGGACAACGCAGGCCGGAATCACCACTCTGATCCTGCGTCCAAGGAAGCCCCAGCACCAGCTCACAAAGCTTCTGTACAAATATTTAGTGTCATTTATACAAAATACAAGTAGGCTACATTTAGTTTTTTTTATGGGTTTTTTTAACCGTTGATTTTGACAATAAAGTTCCAAGTTGATATCAAAATGTGTCGTGATTATTCATGTTTGGATGGGTAAAGAATATTCTGATTTCAAAAGCATAAGGTTGTGTGTGTGTGGACCTTTTTGTCGTACACATGGGTGTGTTATCCCATTGCTGTGTAGTATATAATATAATAGTACATGTACAATGACAGAATGAAAGATTGCATAAAGCCATATACACCAGTATCTATTTCCATGAACAATATTAGCATTCGTTTTACAATTTCAGGCAAAACAAACAAACCACTCACTGCTCTATTTGCCTCAACTGTAGTCCACCATGTTCAGCTCTGTAAATATTCAACACATTCTGCAGGGAGAACATATTTAGGCACACAGGCTCCAATCCAGGATGGTCCACCATATAGGTTACAGAGTCCTCAAGTTACTGCATCCGTCTTGACACATTGTGATAAACATATATTGGAAGACATGTGAAAAATGTATTTAAACAGACAACTTAGTAAAGCTATCAAAAATGTTACCTGTGGTATCTCCATGCAGCACACATTCTCGGTTCAGAAGGCATCGTGGCGCAATTTGCACAAAGAAGTCAATAACTGAGCTTTTAAAAACACATGAAACTACACACATTGCTGACAACTGAGGTGTTGTTGGAGTTATACTTTTTATCATCCTAAGTTATTCAACTTTCCAACGGTTGTTGCACAATGTTGGAAGAAAAGGACTGTAAACTATTAAACGCAATGAGGCTATTGTATATATGCTGAAAATATGAATGTCTCCCTTTATAAATATATATATATATATATCGCTGTTTTTGCGTTACAAACTGTACACATTGCATTCTTGCTAATTAGCCAAAATATGAACGGAATAAGGAGCAAGCATCGTAACAGAGTAAAATAAATAGGGACAACAGCTTGTCAGCTAACCATTCAGAAACGTCCTGCTGCAACCGAGATTTTTGCACCTCCACCAAAACCTCCGCTGCTTCAGGGTCAGTTTCTGGATCAAATTGATAGTATGCTTGAACACATGCATTGCTCTGAGATGACATGTTTATTCGACACTCGTAATCACAGCAAGCATGGTAACGTGACTCTCGCCGGCTCATGCCTGCTCTTCTGCAGGGGGGCGTGGTCAGCTGCTGCTCAGAATTTTCAAAGACGGGCTTGGAATAGAGCGAAAATGAGCGAAACGAGGCATGTCTAAAAAATGATCTGTTTGGTATTTTGAAAAATAAAATGTATAAATATACCTTATATAGGTATGGTCATACACTATATCATTTAAATATAGCATGATAGGTCTCCTTTAAGTCAAGTCTCAAGTCATGAATACCAAGTCAAAGTCAAGTATTTTATCAATGTTAGTCAAACAAGTCTCAAGTCCAAAAATATGCGACTCGAGTCGGACTTGAGTCCCCACCTCTGCAAAATTCTAAAACTTTAAAAGGTGTGGCGTTTGGATACTACTTAGGACCCCAAAGGAGAGACTGACACAAGATAAGTTTCAAGGTGTTTTAATAAAGACAGCTACAGATGTAGCACCTCATTTCAGACTCCAGCTTACAGCTTCCTGCATACGACCTGCCTAAGACCAGCATCAGGGAATGCTAAGCCCTCCCACTATTTTCCAAGAGGGCGTTGCCAGATCTTCAATTTCAGCTTTTAACCAGGAGATGGCGCTTCATTCACAAATACAGAAAGACAACTTTCATGGACTTGCAGTTGTGTTTTGAAGAGCATTTGAACACATCAATATTTTAGATCAACTAAAGTATATCTAATCTTGTAATTCAATAATATATAGTCTAATATATAGTAATTCAAATATATATATTAAATAATCATAATAATAATGTAAATGTTTACATTACACTTCTTTATTTGTTATGCTCATACTTTTACCTTTACAATCGTTTGCTTTAATATGCAGTATATTTTTTGTATATTTTTGTGTTTGCTTCCTCCTGCTCCCTTTCGGACACATACTGTATGATTTATTATTATTATTAAGATAAGATATTATTAAGATAAGATGTTTATTGATTGAACATTTTAGTTTAGAACGTGCTGTCCCACGGTAATTCAGAGGCTCACAGGTCACATTCCGACCATTATTTAAAACAATAGGTGCTTTCACACACAACTTTGTAGGGCGAATGTGTATTAACACATGAGTCCGTGTGTGTAAATGTGCTTGTGTGGTGCAAGAGGGGAAGGGAGCTAGAGCTAATTTTAGGACTCGACCAGCATTACCAGCTTTGTGATGGGTCGACGGAGTGTGCTGGTTTTTGTCTGTACTTCCACGTTAAATCTGGGCCTTGGAGAAGACGTGCATTCAGAGATGTGCCCTGGTAATTTGCACCGCAATCAAAAAGCACCCTCAGTTTACGCTTTTTTGGATGGTACACGCCGTGGTGTGGAATATACCAGCTCCTTTTGCTTTGATTTGCCTTGTCTTTTTGTTCAGGTGTCATTCTGATGGCAAAACCTTTATCAACAACATCCGCCATGAACTCTTTGTACTCCTTGTAGAAGTTGTTGTTTTGTTGGAATTTTCTTTTTAGGTTCAAAGCTCTTTGTTCAGCAACACGTCTACTATTGGGGAAATCAAGTCCTTTTTCCTTTAATGGCAGTCCAATACTGTAGTGTCCGTCTACTAACTTGACAGAATTAGAGACACTTTCCATGAACTTGTGATCCTCTCTTGACATTTCCAGACGCTCCTTGTGTTGATGTTCTGGAAAGTCCAGCTTCACTTGCTGCTTCAACAATTCCTCGATTTCCACAACAGAAATTCTGTTTGCTGTAATGACTGGCTTAATCCAACGAGTCGTATCTGACCTTCCTAGAGGTCCATTTATTGTCCAACCTAAAATGGTCTTAACAGCGTACGGGCCATTCCCTTGGCTGTTTATGACTTTGCATGGCTCTAGAGCTTTTGGCACGTTGCACCCAATTAGCAAGCCAACCTCTGCATCAATTTGTGTTATATTGACCTCTTTCAGGTATTCCCATTGTTCCACGTCCTCCTGAGAGGGAATATTTGCCTTTCGTACTGGTATTTTGTTTTGTGAATAAACAGGTGGAAGTGCTACATACTGGTTACTTTCGAGACCACATATTTCAAGGTCACATGCAACAGATGTTTTAACTGACTCCTCTTTATTCATTGTTCGTAAGAGTATCTCCGTGTTGCGTCCAGTCACTTGAAGCTGCTGTAGAATGGACTCTGTGCAAAAGGTAGCCGTACTACCTGGGTCCAGAAAGGCGTATGTTGTTATCATGGTATTACCCTGTTTTGTTTTCACCTTCACAGGAACGATAGCCAGGGTGCCTTCAGGCTCACCGGCCCCAATATCCTCCTCCCGTGAATCATCTTTATCCATATCCACTAAAGCATTTGCAACAGTCTTTACCTTTCCTTTGCTCGACTCGATATTACTGAAATGCAACAGAGTGGGGTGTGTGAGATTGCACTCTTTGCAGGTATGTCTTTGTTTGCATCCTTTACTCATGTGGCCCTTTTCTAAACATCCAACGCAAAGTCCTTTGCTTCTGAGGAATTCCAACTTCTCTTTGTGGGTGTTTTTGAGAATCTGCTTGCAAGCAGAAAGATGATGTTCTCCTTTACAGTAGATGCATAGGTTTGATTGGGCTGTGTCACTGTGTCGGTTACAGTTTTCTTCCTGAGGTATTGGGGATACACTAGTGGCAAAACCACTTTTATATAACTCTGGAGATCTCGGTTTGAACCTTGCGCTGGGCGTAGCAGGAACGAATGTGTAGCTTGTCTTTGCTGATGTATTTGGAATTTCCTTTAAGTTTCCGAACACTGGATGAGAAAGGATTCTAGCATGATGGTCAACAAACTTCACTAGATCTTCAAATTTAACTCTTCTGTTGTTTATATCTTGTATGTTACAAGCTTTAGCTCTCCAGTTTTCTCTAAGCTTATATGGGAGTTTAGAAAGAACAGCTCGCATGTTGATTGGGTGATCCATTTCCTCCATGTATTCCACACTATCCATTGTATTGAGACATCCATTAAGAAACACAGCAAAGATTTTTAAAGCTTGTGGATCCTCAGGTTTAATAGATGGCCAATTGAGAGCCTTGTCGATGTAGGCTGTCGCGATAAGATATTCATCTCCATAATGATGCTTCAACAACCTTTTTGCTTCCGTGTATCCTTTGTCAGATTGCATATATTGGCAACTGCGCACAAGCTCTCTTGGTTGGCCAATAGTGCATTGCTCCAAGAAGTAAAGCCTGTCCTTACTGATTTCTGTTTTCTCTTCAATACCATGCTCAAATGCTCTTATGAAGGACCGATAGTCCAAAGGGTTTCCGTTGAAGGTAGGAATGCTGAGCGGGGGTAATGAAGAAAGTTTCTGCTGCTTTACCATTGTTTCTGTTATTATGGTCTGTTTTTCCATGATGCTTATTAAGTTATTCATATTGCCCTCTCCCTTGCTAGAAGACGTGCTGGATGAAGTTGAACTTTCAGGACGTTGTGGTATAAATTGTGTTTCACTATTAACGGCATTTGCAGTTTTATTGATGTTTGGTGTATGCTTGTTAGCATTCAAATGAGCATTTTCTTGCTCTAATGCTGTACTCACAAACAGTGAGTGATCCACATATTCATTCATTCTGTCTCCTGCTTGGTTCATGCCTGCATGAGAATCCTCCATTCCTTTGATTACACTTAATTTTGCAGTGTTTGCTGCAATATCTGTTTCAAGTTCCAGCTGTTCCTTTCTTTCCTTCAAACCGGCTTCCTCCCTTTCCAATGCTTGCTTCTGAGCCAGCCTAGCAGCTCGTGCTAACAATTCTGCATTTCGACTTTCCAACTTTATTTTAGCATATGTGATAGAAGACCGAGAGGATCTCCTTGAACTTTGTGAATGAACACTCTTTACGTTTGAAATACTGTCCCGAGGTGCAACACTCGTATGTCCTGTTATTTTTGTCTGGACCACATTGGACACAGGAGCATCAGCGATCCAGTTTAAGACCTCCTGATTAAACTCTTCCAAGGCAGCTGCTTTGGGTTTATACCATTCATCCTGATCCATTTCTTTCTCCTCCTCAGTGGACATTAAAGCTTGAACAGAATCATTTGACTGTTCCATTTCCTTGTGTAGTTGTGTAAACTCACTTTCCCTTTTTGACTTAACCAGTTCCACATTGCAGACATTTTCCATTAATTGTCTGATTTCATTTATTTTCCTTGTCAATGCACCCAATGTTGCACTCCTTGATGATTTCAGTCGTTTGAGCCTTTCCATATACACACAGTCAATGTCACTTTCCAAGCTTTCCAAGTCTGCCATTTTTGTTCAAGACAACACGTTTATTCCTTTTGAATTTTACTTCATTGTTTGTGGACTTTCATTGTCTTGCCTTGAGTTGAGACGTTTCCAACAGTCTTTGAACGCTCCACAGCAGTGACGCGTTACAGATGTAGTTGGGGGAGGAGTGATTGTTGCCTTCAGTCATTCCCGTTTCACAACACCGTCGTTCCAGGAAGTAGAATCCGTAGTAAAACGAAGGCGAGTGTTTGACACGCTGTTATGAGTTCTTGTTTTCAAAACATACGTTTCCACGGACCAGCGCTCATCAAGCTGGGTTTTTTGACGAATAAAAGAGCCTTCTTTCCACCTTTCTTAAGCTCCTTTTGTGCTTTGGTTTTAGCGCCTGGCCGACGCGCTCACACATCACTCAGAGTCACGTTTCTTTTGGTATATTTATTTCCAAGTTATCCTTCTCTGCAGTGCAATGCAGCGGTCAAAAAACCGTGTGGCTTCACAACCAAACTAGCACACAGAGTATCATCAGCAGGACTCTTTTAACCAGCTGAGGCAATCACAGCACCAATCAGCCGCTCCGCCCAGCCGAGGCTGCGGATCATGATCACTTGACACCAATCAATTATACTCCATTACATACATTAAATGATTAAATAATACAAATAATAAATCAACGTTTTGGCTCCTACATATATTTTAGTGAATTACTGAGTTTAGGCACGTTAATAACGTGCTAATGAAGTTGAATACAGCATATTCATATGTGTCAGTGATTTCATCTCAATTGGGCGAACATAAACATAAATGATCGTGGTGAAGATGATGATTAAATTAGGATTACAAATATAGAGCCGGGCTCATTTCCTCCCGTTCGTTTTTTTCGACTAAACAACATTATTTTGTTAAATAACAACATGGTGATGTTTTGTAAATGATTACATGTCTCTTATTTATCACAGAGTATGATATCCGTGACATATGGATCTGAACAAAGTTCCGCTGTACATCCAGCGTACTGTATCTGACTTTATTTCACATGAGCTCCAGTGTGGAACCCCACTGCACCCCCTGGTGGATCAATGATCCATTGCAGCTGGCTTCATTATAATTACATGTATTTATCACTGGGGCGGTCTCAAGTCAAGCTGGAGGTTTTCCCTTGAGCGAGGGCAGATCACGTACCAATCACGGACCTCGCGTTTCAAACTGTCTGAAATGAGGTGCTACATCTGTACAAATGTATAGTGCAGTTTATGTTTTCACTGCAATATTTGTTTTTTTATATGTATCAATATATAGCCATACATGGTCCATGCATATATTGCAATATATTAAAAAATATAAGGACTACTTTCCCATATATGGAAATGTACGTATGATCCAGTATATTGTATTATATTTTACAATATATTTTTGTTTCATAAGGGGTAAAGCCTGTCTGCAGACCTGGTGGAGAGAGAAACCAACACGAGTGTCCAGTCTGTAATGGAAGATCTTCAAGAGGAGAACCTCCCTGTAACTTGGCTTTGAAGAACCTGAGTGAGGCCTTCTTACTGGAGAGAGGTCAGAGACCTCCAGAGGCTCTCTGCAGTCTGCACTCTGAGAAACTCAGACTCTTCTGTCTGGACCATCAGCAGCCAGTGTGTCTCGTCTGCAGAGATTCAAAAGCACACACCAACCACAGATTCAGACCCATGGATGAAGCTGCTCAGGATCTCAGAGAGGAGCTCCAGGAAGCTCTGCAGCCCTTTCAGGAGAAACTGGAGCTCTTTGAAGAAGTTAAAGTGGAGTTTGATCAGACAGCAGGACACCTGAAGGTCCAGGCCCGACGCACAGAGACGCAGATTAAGGAGCAGTTCAAGAAGCTTCACCAGTTTCTAGAAGAGGAAGAGGATGCCAGGATGGCTGCACTGAGGGAGGAAGAGGAGCAGAAGAGGAGGAGGATGGAGGAGAAGATGGAGGCTGTGAGCAGAGAGATAGCAGCTCTTTCACACACAGTCAGAGCCACAGAGGAGGAGCTGAGAGCTGAAGACGTCTCCTTCCTGCACAACTACAAGGCTGCAGTGGAGAGGCTGCAGCGCCCCCTGCTGGAGGCTCCACAGCTGCACTCAGGAGCTCTGATAGACCAGGCCAAACACCTGGGAAACCTCAGCTTCAACATCTGGAGCAAGATGAAGGACATGGTGTCCTACTCTCCTGTCATCCTGGACCCAAACACTGCTGATCCAGACCTCATCCTGTCTGAAGATCTGACCAGAGTGAGAGCAAGATATATATATTCGTATATTTACACCATAACGGTGCACAGCTGATAGAAAAGGACTTGTAGTTTTTAAAGATATTACTGATTTTCTTTGAATATCAGAATGTAAATACTGAGTTGAAAGAATAGTCAGGGGTTTTGGGGGATGGGAGACACATCTATGGAATCACAATTTCAATAGCTTACCATTAAATGACGGATATACCTTTATGTCTGTTTTACGAATCAGATATTAGAAGTAAAACATGAGAAATAGCAATATGCTGTAAAATGATGTGAAAACATGAATACAACTACACATCTTCAGATGTTGTACATACATACAGTACGTATCCTACACTAATAATACAAAGTTATTATGGCTGTGTGTACCTTGTGTGCACCGCCTAGTGGTTAAAGCACGTTATTGAATTATTTTTTTATGTGTTATATTTGATGAAAAAAATATTAAGAGTACATACTTTCATAGGGAGAAAGTATAAGGTCTGTGATAGAAATATAGAATATAAAAAATCAAGAAGATACTGTAAGTGATCTCTACAATAAAACAGTTTAGTGCCGGATGTACAAAGATATTAATATGAGGAGGTGCAAAACAGAAAAACTAATTAACCTTTATTAACACATTAAAGAATACTTTAGATTAAGGTCTTCTTTAAAATAATAAAAAAAGCTAAAAAAAGCTTTGGGGGTATCTATCTACAGATAAATATTAAGCCTGACAAAGTGCTTAACGTCTAATGTATTGCTTTCCTGCAATGTTAACTATGTTGAAGCACTTATTTTAACTGATATTATACACATTAATTATACTCTTATGTAGATAGAATAATAAATGTGCAGAATATGACAGTTTAATGGTGGAGGTACACACATATTGATAGATGTCTTGTAATGCACTGTTGAGGAACCTGTGACACAAGATTTGCGGTACTTTTCCCACAAAGGTTCATGCGAACTTAGTTCATGGTCGCGTTCACACCAAAAAGAGCCGGTACTAAAATTAGTTCATGCGAACCTTTTTACCCCCTCGAAAGTCCCTGCTCTCTCTCTCTTTTGCTAGAGAGCAGGGACTTTCGAGCGGCTCTTTTGTGAGAAAAGAGCTATATTCCTGAGTGGCTGGGCGTATTGCAAACCACGCCCCGTAAAACTCCCAAAAAGTTTTGTGAAGCCGCCATTTTATTATCCTCGCATTAGCATTATTAGCATTATTAGCATTAGCCCAGCGCAGAAACGCAGAGAGACTAACTTATGGCAACACAAAATAAAACATGGGAGCGGTGGAGATGAGGAGGTGTCGGCTTTCTGGCGATTTACTCGGAAGGCTTCAGTAGAAGCTGCTGGGAGTCCCAGCGGCTTCGACTGAAGCCTTCCCCAACTCCGGGGACTTCCGGCCGGGGACTTTGGGCGGCAGTATACGCCGTGAAGTGGTTTGCGGCCTGCCAGTAAACTCAAAGCAGAAGAAGAAGAAGAAGTGACGGCAGCGGCTTCATTTGCCTAATCCACCCCCAGGGGACTTTTGCTGGTGTGAACGCGATCTGTACTTAGTTCATGAGAACTGAAGAGTTCGCATGAACTAAGTTCGCATGAACCTTTGTGGGAAAAGTACCGCAGTGTGAATGCGCCTATTGCATAACTACACCGTAGTTGTGTATGATATGTCAATAAACCTTTGATAATCTTGAAATCTTGAAAGGGATGTGCAAAATAGCAATTATATACAGTCTTTAATGAACTATTAGTAGAGAATAACGAGTAATTAATATACTTTATAGAGATCTGAAGATACATGTTTAGTCTTCTCAAGCACCAACTATCAAACATCTCTCCTGATTGTTGGCACTTGACAATCACCTTACCTGAATGTTACTCAGGTGTAACTAAAGTCTGATTTAAGGTTTGTTTATATTTCACAGCATTAATCAGAATCTGCTGGTCCCGTTCGATTCCAGTTTTGGATAGTCTGCCGTGGTTTCGTTCCATTTCAAACAGCTGTTTGATGCTCGGCGTAACCTTGGCACCCTGCCACTCCAACATCCAATCCCAGAGCTGGAAGATTAATCACGGGGACTGTACTGTTTTTATGAACCACACAGCTTCCGGTCTTCCAAGACCCGACCGGACAAAAAGACGTACTGCAGACACGAAACATACTACCAATAGAAAAACATTGCTTTTAAAATCGTTCTGTGTGACACGAAAAAAAGGGGAAATTCGTGTTGGTGAACAAGAATCAATAGATTACATGTCGTGACTATAACACGAAATGCCGTGAGACTGGGTTGAAATAACTGAGTGTTTCCTGTTGTTATGTCTCTTTTTACTTCCTGTCTTTGTGTTTTCCCGCCTGTGTTTTAACCTGCCCTCTCCAGCTGTCTATGTGATTAGCTGTGATTTTATTCAGGTCCTCTTCTTCTGTCTTAGTCCACTTGCCAGCAGTGTGAACCTTGAAATGTTGAATACCTAAAATTCATCAAAATCAGCCGCAGAGAGAACAAATATGGCCATTTTCTGGTTAAAACTGCCATATTTGATCCTGAAAATGTCAGAAATTGATTCAGCGTCTTCAATAACCTCCAAAAACACTTAAAATTGGCCAAATCAGCCAAGCCATTGTTTAGCTATTGTCCGCATAGGCTATAATGCTAATTAACACAATTTATGCTAATTGTGCACATGTCCCAACATATGCAGGTTAGCATCCAGCAGTTTCTATGTGCTGAATACCCTACTATACATTTCTATCAAAACACTTCGGGGTACTCAACATGTCCAGATTCAAAGCAGAGCCCTGTACGACGAAGCCGGTTCAAGATAACCTGGATATGTTTGAGTTACCCGGCTTACCTAAACCAAAACAAACGCACTCTCGCTAAGCGGTCCTACGAAGCTGGTTATCAACTCGTTAACTCAAGCCAGCTTTGCCCTATCTAGTTATGTGCGCGTTCACATAAAAGGGGCGGGGTTAGTTAGCAACATCACAAACATGGAGAAGCATACTGACAGCGCAGCGTCATACTTCCTGAATGAAAAGTGAACTCTAATATTAGACATATGAAGAAGTTAAACTTTAAACATGACTTAAACACTTGATCAGGATCAAAGCCTGAGAGCTGCAGCTGCAAGGTGAACACAGCTGGAGCAGAACACGTGTTTGAATGCGTCCATCAGCAGGTTCATGATGTCACTGCCCGTCTAACACACCGTCTGACTCTCATCACCTCTGACTCAGAGTTTCCTCAACTCAACGTGTTGTTAAAATAATGCTTCTGCATCCAGTCTGTGACGCTGTGAGTGCTGCACGGCCAGATACGGCTCAGTGACTCAGATCAGGAGATATGTGATACATTATGAAGTGATGTGCCGCGGACTGTACTTAGTGTACTCTGATCCGGGCAGATATTTAAGAGCTTTCTTAACGCTAATGTTCTAACAGTCAGATTGCTCTGAAGATGGAGGTGATATTCTATTCATGTTCACGTTCACACAGTCGCTGATTTCTGCCGTCTTTCCTGCGACGGCAGCTTTTCTGTGTTTCCTTTCTCCTGTAATATGACTTGATCGCTTTGAACTCCGCACACTGAGCTCTGATTGGTCAGCAGGCGGTGCTTTCACTGAGTTGAGCTCTTAGCGTGCAACCTAACCTGCTCCGGTTAACATAAGTTACCATGGAGATCTAGCCCGCTAAAAAGAGAACCAGCGTCGTAGGACTGGAAACCAGAGTTTTCCCTGAAGTTAGCGGCTAAGAGAACATCCGGCTTCGTAGTACAGGCCTCTGTAAACAGACTACTGTCAGATCCTTGTTCATCGTTCTGTTTGGTCTGCCTTGCCCTGTCTGGACTTCCTGTAGTTATTTTCCTTGAGGTTTTCCTGTTTCCTGGGTTTACGTCAAACCCCTTTTCCGTGACGATACTGTTGTAAATGTGTTGTTTAATTTCAATCACTGATATTTATGGGTTGATTATTTAGAACTGGCTTTTAGTGATTGAGCCTTCAGGGTCGACTACAACATTACATCACCTCTTTGCACTCTATTGTAACTAATTCAGCAGCACTTATGGTATAACTTGCTTGAAGTGAATATCTCTGCATTTTCCTTGTTGTTTGGACTTTGATTCTTTATGGTTTTGGATAAAACCGTGGATCAAATGTAATGAAATGTAAATGATGTTTGTCTTTGAGGTTAATAAAGGGTATTTGGGAAAAGACAAAGGACATTTGACCGCCACCTTTCAGCAGCAGAAAATGTGCAGGTTTAGCTCAGCTGGAGAAACTAACCTCTGTGATGCACCGACTGATTGGCTCTGACTTAATTACACATTAAAGACGACTGCAGCTCAGATGGAGGACGCGGTTAAAGACTCAAATGTGAAAACCTGAAACCAGGTCTGCTTGATTATGGAGAAAATCCTAATCATGATTATTTAATACTCACTGACTTCGGGAACATTAAGCATTTAGAAAGAAATATTACACTTTTGAAAGTTGAATGCATCAATGAAGAGCAAAATGAAGACAGCACGGTTACAAAAGTCTTTATGTCATATTGAAATGGCAACAGAATACAAATCCAAAACATGCTTATAAGCAAATATCAGCATGTTTGCTTACTGCAGGAGGTAAACAGTTAGGAAAATAAGAGTTTTTTCTTATTAGCAAACATTCAAAGCAATCCTCCAGTCAGGTGATATCCAATTGAAATGTACTTAAACACGACGGTGATATCCCTGACCTGTGAGAGCAAAGGCTGGCTTTATAACATTGGACAATTAATTAGTTGTAAAATGTCGTAGTCTGTAATAACTGTGACTAATCTCCCGGTCCAATCTAAAGGGAGGGAGAGAAGTTTCCCACATCTTTATTCCCAGAGGAAATTGTTTCTCACTTGTTGTCAGGAGTTTCATGGAGACAAACTATTACTGTAGGAAAAAGAAATCAAACTTTTACAAAATAAAACCATGCTTATTTGGTCATATCTGTCATGTTATTAAAGTAGATGTACTTATTTTTTACCAAATTGTGATTTCTTTTGTTACAGCAAGGCATTGCACGAGTTAAACAAATATACATTATATAATAATAATACATGGGATTTGTATAGTGCTTTTTCTAATGCTCAAAGACACTTGTATATTTATAGAATATATTATATATCAATATATAATTGTGAAAATAATAGTTATAATACGACATGTAACTAATATAGCATGTTTTCTCACTTTACATATCTATAAAATACACAATATAAAGTACACAGAATACGTTTGAGTAAACTTTAACCAACTTACTAGAGAGCCACAAATTATTGTTAAAGTGTCCTCATGATCTTTAGTCTGCAGTCCGACCGGCTCATATCTTCTGGTTCTGACTTTTTCTCAAAATCTCAAAATACTGACTGTTAATCAAAATTCAGACTTTTTCTCAAAATTCAGATTTGTGACTTTTTCCCCCAAATTCTGACTTTTTTCATACAATTCTGACTTTTCCACAACATTCTGACTATTTCCACAACATTCTGACTTTTCCACAACATTCTGACTTTTCCACAACATTCTGACTTTTCCCACAACATTCTGACTTTTCCACAACATTCTGACTTTTCCCACAACATTCTGACTTTTCCACAACATTCTGACTTTTCCCACAACATACTGACTTTTCCACAACATTCTGACTTTTCCCACAACATTCTGACTTTTCCACAACATTCTGACTTTTCCCACAACATTCTGACTTTTCCACAACATTCTGACTATTTCCACAACATTCTGACTTTTCCACAACATTCTGACTTTTCCCACAACATTCTGACTTTTCCACAACATTCTGACTTTTCCCACAACATTCTGACTTTTCCACAACATTCTGACTTTTCCCACAACATTCTGACTTTTCCACAACATTCTGACTTTTCCCACAACATTCTGACTTTTCCACAACATTCTGACTATTTCCACAACATTCTGACTTTTCCACAACATTCTGACTTTTCCACAACATTCTGACTTTTTTTAATCAAAATTCAGATTTTTGTGATTTTTCTCTCCGGATCCCCAAATTCCGACTTTTTCTCAAAGTTCAGATTTTTCTGACTTTTCATAAAAATCTAAAATGTCTGACTTCTCCCCAAAATCTCAATTTATTTTGCTGTAAAACAATCCGTCACCTCAGCTGAGAATGATCTCTGATAAAACTCACTGTTCCTAAGCTGATGGAGCTAACAGGAACAGATGAGGGTTCAAACAGGAAGTGGTCAAAGAGGTGAATTGTTAGAGTCTCTCTGCAGTAACATGTCCCTCTGTGGGATGAATAAAGGTATTCCTGTCTGAGAGGATCCAGACTGAGCTGTCCAATCAGCTGTGAAACTCAGCCTCCATCAGTAGAAAGAGTAAAGTGATGACAGATTGTCCCCCCATCCATCAGCAGCAGCCGATGGGAGACGGTGTGTTTATCCAACTCAAAGAGCCTCCCTGGCTCTGAAACAGTGATGAATTGCTTCAGAGCCCGGAGCCGGGGATCCTCAGTACTCACCGTGACTGTTCCGGAGAGGCTCCGTGTTCAACCAGATCACTTTGTCCTTCTGAAATTCACTCATTTGTATACATAGTACTTATACTTTTACTCAAGTACAAGATCTGAGTACTTCTACTTTTACTCAAGCACAAGATCTTAGTACTTCTTATTTTACTCAAGTACAAGATCTTAGTACTTCTACTTTTACTCAAGCACAAGATCTGAGTACTTCTTATTTTACTCAAGTACAATATCTGAGTACTTCTACTTTTACTCAAGCACAATATCTGAGTACTTCTTATTTTACTCAAGTACAATATCTGATTTCTTCTACTTTTACTCAAGCACAATATCTGAGTACTTCTACTTTTACTCAAGTACAATATCTGAGTACTTCTACTTTTACTCAAGCACAAGATCTGAGTACTTCTTATTTTACTCAAGCACAAGATCTTAGTACTTCTTATTTTACTCAAGTACAAGATCTGAGTACTTCTACTTTTACTCAAGCACAAGATCTTAGTACTTCTTATTTTACTCAAGTACAAGATCTGAGTACTTCTACTTTACTCAAGTACAATATCTGAGTACTTCTACTTTTACTCAAGCACAAGATCTGAGTACTTCTACTTTTACTCAAGCACAAGATCTTAGTACTTCTTATTTTACTCAAGTACAAGATCTGAGTACTTCTACTTTTACTCAAGCACAAGATCTTAGTACTTCTTATTTTACTCAAGTACAATATCTGAGTACTTCTACTTTTACTCAAGTACCAGATCTGAGTACTTCTACTTTTACTCAAGTACAAGATCCTGAGTACTTCTACTTTTACTCAAGCACAAGATCTTAGTACTTCTTATTTTACTCAAGTACAAGACCTGAGTACTTCTAATTTTACTCAAGTACCAGATCTGAGTACTTCTACTTTTACTCAAGTACAAGATCTGAGTACTTCTACTTTTACTCAAGCACAAGATCTTAGTACTTCTTATTTTACTCAAGTACAAGACCTGAGTACTTCTACTTTTACTCAAGTACCAGATCTGAGTACTTCTACTTTTACTCAAGTACAAGACCTGAGTACTTCTACTTTTACTCAAGCACAATATCTGAGTACTTCTACTTTTACTCAAGCACAAGATCTTAGTACTTCTTATTGTACTCAAGTACAAGACCTGAGTACTTCTACTTCTACTCAAGTACAATATCTGAGTACTTCTACTTTTACTCAAGCACAAGATCTTAGTACTTCTTATTTTACTCAAGTACAAGATCTGAGTACTTCTACTCAAGTACAAGATCTGAGTACTTCTACTTCTACTCAAGTACAATATCTGAGTACTTCTAATTTTACTCAAGCACAAGATCTTAGTACTTCTTATTTTACTCAAGTACAATATCTGAGTACTTCTACTTCTACTCAAGTACAAGATCTGAGTACTTCTACTTCTACTCAAGTACAAGATCTGAGTACTTCTACTTTTACTCAAGTACAAGATCTGAGTACTTCTACTTTTACTCAAGTACAAGATCTGAGTACTTCTACTTCTACTCAAGTACAAGATCTGAGTACTTCTACTTTTACTCAAGTACAATATCTGAGTACTTCTTACTTTTACTCAAGTACAAGATCTGAGTACTTCTACTTTTACTCAAGTACAATATCTGAGTACTTCTACTTTTACTCAAGTACAATATCTGAGTACTTCTACTTTTACTCAAGCACAAGATCTGAGTACTTCTTATTTTACTCAAGCACAAGATCTTAGTACTTCTTATTTTACTCAAGTACAAGATCTGAGTACTTCTACTTTTACTCAAGCACAAGATCTGAGTACTTCTTACTTTTACTCAAGTACAAGATCTGAGTACTTCTACTTTTCTCAAGTACAATATCTGAGTACTTCTACTTTTACTCAAGTACAAGATCTGAGTACTTCTACTTTTACTCAAGCACAAGATCTTAGTACTTCTTATTTTACTCAAGTACAAGATCTGAGTACTTCTACTTTTACTCAAGCACAAGATCTTAGTACTTCTACTTTTACTCAAGTACAAGATCTGAGTACTTCTACTTTTACTCAAGTACCAGATCTGAGTACTTCTACTTTTACTCAAGTACAAGATCTGAGTACTTCTACTTTTACTCAAGCACAAGATCTTAGTACTTCTTATTTTACTCAAGTACAAGACCTGAGTACTTCTACTTTTACTCAAGTACCAGATCTGAGTACTTCTACTTTTACTCAAGTACAAGATCTGAGTACTTCTACTTTTACTCAAGCACAAGATCTTAGTACTTCTTATTTTACTCAAGTACAAGACCTGAGTACTTCTACTTTACTCAAGTACCAGATCTGAGTACTTCTACTTTTACTCAAGTACAAGACCTGAGTACTTCTACTTTTACTCAAGCACAATATCTGAGTACTTCTACTTTTACTCAAGCACAAGATCTTAGTACTTCTTATTGTACTCAAGTACAAGACCTGAGTACTTCTACTTCTACTCAAGTACAATATCTGAGTACTTCTACTTTTACTCAAGCACAAGATCTTAGTACTTCTTATTTTACTCAAGTACAAGATCTGAGTACTTCTACTTTTACTCAAGTACAAGATCTGAGTACTTCTACTTCTACTCAAGTACAATATCTGAGTACTTCTAATTTTACTCAAGCACAAGATCTTAGTACTTCTTATTTTACTCAAGTACAATATCTGAGTACTTCTACTTTTACTCAAGCACAAGATCTGAGTACTTCTACTTTTACTCAAGTACAAGATCTGAGTACTTCTACTTTTACTCAAGTACAAGATCTGAGTACTTCTACTTTTACTCAAGTACAAGATCTGAGTACTTCTACTTTTACTCAAGCACAAGATCTTAGTACTTCTTATTTTACTCAAGTACAAGACCTGAGTACTTCTACTTTTACTCAAGTACAAGATCTGAGTACTTCTACTTTTACTCAAGTACAAGACCTGAGTACTTCTACTTTTACTCAAGCACAATATCTGAGTACTTCTACTTTTACTCAAGTACAAGATCTGAGTACTTCTACTTTTACTCAAGCACAAGATCTTAGTACTTCTTATTTTACTCAAGTACAAGATCTGAGTACTTCTACTTTTACTCAAGCACAATATCTGAGTACTTCTACTTTTACTCAAGTACAAGATCTGAGTACTTCTACTTTTACTCAAGCACAAGATCTGAGTACTTCTTATTTTACTCAAGTACAAGATCTGAGTACTTCTACTTTTACTCAAGCACAATATCTGAGTACTTCTACTTTTACTCAAGTACAATATCTGAGTACTTCTACTTTTACTCAAGCACAAGATCTTAGTACTTCTTATTTTACTCAAGTACAAGATCTTAGTACTTCTTATTTTACTCAAGTACAAGATCTGAGTACTTCTACTTTTACTCAAGCACAATATCTGAGTACTTCTACTTTTACTCAAGTACAATATCTGAGTACTTCTACTTTTACTCAAGCACAAGATCTTAGTACTTCTTATTTTACTCAAGTACAAGACCTGAGTACTTCTACTTCTACTCAAGTACAGGATCTGAGTACTTCTACTTCTACTCAAGTACAATATCTGAGTACTTCTACTTTTACTCAAGCACAAGATCTTAGTACTTCTTATTTTACTCAAGTACAAGACCCGAGTACTTCTACTTCTACTCAAGTACAGGATCTGAGTACTTCTACTTCTACTCAAGCACAAGATCTTAGTACTTCTTATTTTACTCAAGTACAAGACCTGAGTACTTTTACTCAAGTACCAG
>NW_027262005.1:12500-49972 GCF_902827115.2 Pseudochaenichthys georgianus | reverse complement strand
CCACACACGACCCCACACACACACTGCACACACACACACGCACACACGCCACACACACGCCACACACGCACACACACGCCCACACACACATGCCCACACACACACGCCACACACACGCACACACACACACACACACACCACACACACCACACACACACACACACACACACACACATACACACACACACACACTCACACTTTCTACATATTCGTATGCAAACATGATTCGTAGGAAAAGCCAGGGGTGTGTTTGGGCTCCAAAACCTAAACCTAGTATTTACATGTGTGTGTCGCCGTGACCAAATTCCACCTGACACACATCACCCTCCTCCTGAAATCCTGCAATCTGTGTGTCGTGTAGAATTAAGAGGAGAGGCATGGAAGGGAAAGCGTGGTGGAAATTAGAAGTGTGTGTGTGTGTGTGTGTGTGTGTGTGTGTGTGTGTGTGTGTGTGTGTGTGTGTGTGTGTGTGTGTGTGTGTGTGTGTGTGTGTGTGTGTGTGTGTGTGTGTGTGTGTGTGTGTGTGCCCGGTGGTTAGGAATATGACACATGGAGGAAGTGACAAGTTCCCTCTGATCAAGATGCAGACTTGACAGAGCAGAGTGTTCGACTCCGAGGCACTCAGTCTACATCTTTGATTTTGTCAGACACACACACACACACACACACACACACACACACACACACACACACACACACACACACACACACACGTCCTCTTCTTGTTGTCGCCTACAGCTGTTTTGCTTTAACGAGCTCTGAATGCAGAATGCTTCTGAGGCCCGAAGTGTTTGGAGGGAAATTAGTGTCAAACTTTGGTGACGAATAAGCGTTTCATGATAAACAACAAAAGCAACACGATTACTTTAACTTAAATTGCACGGCTATCTTGTATTGTATTTATTTAATATGTGCATATATACGTGCATATAAGTCATTAGAGTGATTGTTGGCAAACAATAATACAATCATCTTCCTTTAAAGAAATAGAGATTGTGTGTTAATAAATGAAACAAAATCGGGTGGTATTTCTTTTGTTTATGTTTCCCATTTGTTCTAATTGGATGGTATCTGTTTGCACATTGGAGAATACATCGTCATCACTATAAAGTGCGTTACAAAGTTTGTATTTTTCATGTTTTCACACCAGAGGATCTTTTTGATGGTTCTAATAAGCACTTTTTTGTGTCCGCATCGTTCTTTAAAAAGGTGTTCCGAAGGTGTTTTTCAAAGAGGAACATTCGGTGAACAGTGATTGGTCGACAATATGAGCCAATGAGGCACCAGAAACCCCTTTAAACGTGAAGACAAAAGACAGCACTCGTAGCCATAAGGAGGACAGAACACACAAGAGGGCAATTTGACTAAAACACCTAAAACCTGTCTGTCAACAAATTAGTAAAACCTGCCATAAGAGTTTTGTAGGCTCTACTTGTTTTTTAACATTCAGACAAAACACATTGGTCAGTTCAACCAGCCCAACATACACGTATTGTATTGGAGTGCATCGAAACAAAATATTGTGCATACATTCCATGAAATAAGGCAACATTTAAACCCAAAAAGTGTAGGAGTCGCAAACAATTGTCAACTTACATACATTACATGTTCTTATATTATTTTCCTCACATGGGGGTATACATGGAAGGTATGTATTCCTGGCCGTTTGGTCAGAAAATGCCACAGAAACATTTCCTTGTGCATCAGTCCTGCACCTATTTCACACGAACCTGAAATCCTCTCGGTGATAAATGTCAGCTTCCCCTCCCGAGCCAGATATCGATGGTTATTTGGGGTTATTCCTGCAATCTGTTGTTCACCTCAGAGCGGAAATGGAATCTATGTCTGCCGGTTGGCGCGAGGCGACTGTAGGACGAGATAATTTAGCTGCTAGTGTCTCTGTCCTGCAGCTGGGGAACTCTCTCACCTCCTATTTCATGAAGCTCAGCGTAAGTTCAACCAGGAAGACCGTCTATTCACTATTCCCATGTAACTACTCTCTCTCCTCTCAATAAGTGATCGGGGGCGTCACTCCCCAGCTTAACCAATCACTTCGCTCGATTCCCAAGAGCCTATCATAGCGTTCTGCCAAACCTTTGAAATCTGCTCTCCTCCTTCTGACAGGTGACTCGACGCAACCCTCCTCCACACCCTTTTCACCTCCTGTCCCTCTGAATCCAGGGTCAAGCTAAGCCCCTCCCCTTCAGACCGATCCCAACCATCCATTCACCACCACCAGGGTCAAGCTAAGCCCCTCCCCTTCAGACCGACCCCAACCATCCATTCACCACCACCAGGGTCAAGCTAAGCCCCTCCCCTTCAGACCGACCCCAACTATCCATTCATCACCACCAGGGTCAAGCTAAGCCCCTCCCCTTCAGACCGACCCCAACTATCCATTCACCACCAGGGTCAAGCTAAGCCCCTCCCCTTCAGACCGACCCCAACTATCCATTCACCACCACCAGGGTCAAGCTAAGCCCCTCCCCTTCAGACCGACCCCAACTATCCATTCACCACCACCAGGGTCAAGCTAAGCCACTCCCCTTCAGACCAACCCCAACCATCCATTCACCACCACCAGGGTCAAGCTAAGCCCCTCCCCTTCAGACCGAACTCAACTATCCATTCACCACCACCAGGGTCAAGCTAAGCCCCGCCCCTTCAGACCGACCCCAACTATCCATTCACCACCACCAGGGTCAAGCTAAGCCCCTCCCCTTCAGACCGACCCCAACCATCCATTCACCACCACCAGGGTCAAGCTAAGCCCCTCCCCTTCAGACCGACCCCAACTATCCATTCACCATCACCACCAGGGTCTAGACCCCGGGGGGTTTCATCCGATCGGTTCTCCCCTCCCGAATGATACTCCTGCACAACGGGGCCTAATCGCCAAAACTCCATTACATTAATTTGTGTATCTCTGCAATAAACATGTATTCTTACATCAAAACCGTCTCTCCAGATTGAACTAAGTTTACCCCCAAAAGTGCAGCGGACAAAAAAACACTGGGCTTCAGATGAAATGCAACAAAAGCCGTTTGTTAACTTTGACCTCAAACAATCCCCAGAGGAAGAAAAGAAAACAGAAAAGGCGTACAATACAATAACGTTTTATTTTTGTTCAGTCATATCGGTTTCCATGCTGTAAAATATATATAAATATACATCTCAGATTGTAATGGGAAATCAAACACACTTTAACTCTTCTACTAATAACTTGGAATAAAGAAATCCAGGAGACAGATGTGAAGAAATGTCGTGCCGATCGTTGTGTTGAGTGTAATGTGATCAAGAACCCATCCGTGGAAATGGGAAGGATCAAATCTGTCCACAAGCAAACATACATCTCGTTTAAAACCCGTTCAAATACAAGTACCAGCATTTCTTCAGATCACACGTTGTCAGATTGCATTTCAAAAAGCACATTATAAACCTGGAATGGACATTTAGAGAAAAGTGGATTGCATCGATGTGTCGAAGAAGCGTCTTTCCGACCCAGTTCAGATTCGACCACGCCCTCAAGTAAAATCACGTCTCCTCTAGCTTTGGGGAAACACAATACGGGATGCTATATTTAATACATTCAGGGTTTAGCACAACTCCAAGGGGGGTTAGCGGACTGCAGCTAGCAGCTAGCATTCAGTCGGTGCACTGAAAAACAATACAGCGGATTATTAAATATAATAGATCATATAAACAGAGGTGGGAGAAGTACTTAGATCTTGTACTTGAGTAAAATATATATGTTTTATAATGATTGATCATGAAAGTGTTCTCAAAGCTGGTGAAGGTGCAGCTAGTCTGAATGGCTTTGTAGACTGCAGGGTAGCTGGTGGATTTACTCCAGGTGGAACTACAGTCTGGTGTGTGTGTGTGTGTGTGTGTGTGTGTGTGTGTGTGTGTGTGTGTGTGTGTGTGTGTGTGTGTGTGTGTGTGTGTGTGTGTGTGTGTGTGTGTGTGTGTGTGTGTGTGTGTGTGTGTGCGTGAATGGGAGAATGACTCGTAGCATGTATCGAGCTTTGAGGGGTCGACCTGATGAAGAGATCAACAGTCGTTTTACCATTTCAAATTAGGACATGAATTTACTCAGCTCTGAACGACGTCATTCACATTTAAAAAGTGCTAGTTCCAATCATCAATCTCTATGAAGCAACTGTAGCTGTCGAATTAAAACTTTAGTGGGATGAAAACTGGAAGGGTGACGCTCCGACGCTGCATCGATGCTTTCGGTCAAATCTAAACTGGGTTGGAGAAAAACGATGACGCTTCAAGGAATGGAAATACTATTTGCCACGAAATGCGAAGTAAAACAGTGAAGCTATGTAACTTTTGACGGAACAAATACTTCATTTTTCCTCCTACAAAATAAGACATTGAGTTCAGTAAACTTTATGCAGGCTTTGGTTAGCTCGTGTTAGCATCTGAAGGCGGTTGATGCTATGCAGATGACATTCATTATGTGTTACCATTATCCTGTCACATGTTCAGCAGAAGTATAGCTTCACTCCAAACGTTACTATACTTTGGGTAAAGGCAAATATAAAGATTAATTTAAGCACTTCAGCGTTAAAGTTGGAGAAGCAACGCGAAGACAAGCTAATGTAAAAGTACCTAAGATAAATACAAATGTTAAATCAATGAAACATCGGGTCTGGTCACAGTAGTAATGGGCGCTGTAAACATGTTTACGGAGCCTTTGGAGCGCTGCACATCATGCCGTTTGGTAGAGGAAGAACAAAAGTGCATTCGGAGAAAGAGGAATGTCGTCCTGAGATCCCACGTAGACATTTCGGTGGGATTTAAGACTTCTTGAGTAGCGCTGATTCCTTTGTTCTAGCGCTTCTCAAATGGGAAAAGCAGATTTCCTCCGACGCAGTCCAACTTTCTGTCAGAGATGGAAAGAGTCCAAACTTAAAGCTCCCTAAACCGGCGAGGCACTTCTGGATCTGAAGGCATCTGGAAAGGTCGTTTGAAGGGAATGTGAGCAGCAAGAGAACACATGAAGAAAGGAAACAAAGGGGTTCAGGTGAGGTTCTCTCTGTCGTGGCCGATCATCTCAAAGTGTCCCTGCACATTAGATACTGATTTGTTGATACTGTTAAGCTGTTAACTTTGCTGCGGTTCATTCAGCCGGTCCTTCATGCAACTAAGTGGACCTCGTGGCTTAAAGTCACCCAGTTTGAATGCTATCAGTCGATCAGCGGTTATCAGCCTTTCACAGATGGGGTCAGAGGAGGCGTGCTTCACCAACTAGTGGGTTGTATCATCTATTGATCACAACAGAAGGAATTCAACAAGACAACACCGACTGAGTTGTGAATAAAGTCACCATGGCAGAAGTCAGGTGACTTAGGGTTAATGGAGAGACATTCGGGATACCCAACCCTAACCCTGAATTTTTGTTTGTTCGCCTAAACAACAACAAAAAGTCGTAATTTTGTCGCCTAAACATCGAAGATATTTGAGTCTAGAGAAGCTTTAGTTTGGTTTATATTCAAAGAGTTACGTTTTATTCCTTTTTCAACAAAGTAGAAAGCCCATCTGACAAACACTAGCAATCATGGTGTCTTCAGAAGCCGGTCGGGAAAACTCAACAAAGGTAGTCGGGATGTTTGAGATCCTGAAGTGTCCAGGATTCATTTTCAATATTCTAAAATGAGCTGTATGGACATGGCATTGTGCGAGGCAGTGAGAATGAGGCAGTGAGAATGAGGCAGTGAGAACGAGGCAGTGAGAAAGAGGCAGTGAGAAAGAGGCAGGAGCATCGCTGTCAGATTTCAGAATTATGACACCGTAAACATTTGATGAAATGCTTAATTTTGGCAGTGTCTTTCAGATGGAAACTATCACAACGAAGACCTTATCTTATCTGTTGGGGAAATACTGAATGCACTCTTCCAATATCAGAGTACACAAAGGTATCCCAACTGTAGCTGTGTACATGACAGGATGTACGAGCATTTTGAGATTTTGAGAAAAAGCCAGACTTTTTGAAAAAGTCAGAATTTTGGGGAAAATACAGAATTTTGAGATTTTCAGAAAAAAGCCAACATTTTGAGAAAAAAATCCTCCATCTTGTGTCTGTGTAACTCCCTCTCAGAATTTTGAGAAAAAAATCCTCCATCTTGTGACTGTGTAACTCCCTCTCAGAATTTTGAGAAAAAAATTCAGATTTACAAATTTTTGAGAAAAAAATTCAGATTTAGAAATTTTTGAGAAAAAAATTCAGATTTTGAAATTTTTAGTAACAAGTCGGAATTTTGAGAGAAAGTCAGAAAAAAGCCAACATTTTGAGAAAAAACTCAGTACTTTGTTCATGACAGGATGTATGATTACAAGACCCGGCATTCCTCCATCTTGTGACTGTGTGACTCCCTCTCTTGGATATCAGCATGTGAAGGACACTGCTCAGGAACTAGCTGATGCTCTGTATGTGATGACTACTTCCCTTCTGGAGAGGATCACAGACACATGGATCCTGAGGCTGAAGCTCAAGCCGGGGACGAGGGAGATGTTCTAACATGTTCAGCGGAGGCAGGTTAAAGGTCGGTGGTGATGACGGGTGTGACTCCGTGGATGAGCAGCGTGGGGCCCAGGTCCTGAGTGAGCAGCTCCAGCTGGTGCAGGTAGGTGGTGTAGCGCCGCGTGTCAGCAGGGGGTCTGGGCAGGTACAGGAAGCGCACAGCAGGGGGGGGTCTCGCCGGGTCTAAGATCAGCTTATTAACGGCGGAGAGGTAGTCGTCTGAGAGGCGTGTGGCGTTACTCGGGAAGCTGTTAACGTAATCATCTTCCTCCTCTTCCTCCTCCTCCTCGATCTTCTCTTTGTCTTCGCTGTTTGTGTCACTTTGCTGTTTCCTCTCGCCTTGCCGCTGCCAGTGTAGCGCCACCTGCTGGTCCCAGGGCACGGAGAACACCTGAGAATAATAATAATAATCAATTTGATTTATAAGCGCACTTTTCATTTGAGTAAACAAAACTCAAAGTGCTACAGAGTAAACAAAACAACAAAAACAAACAAAACAACAAAATAAAGGCAGCGATGTTTACGCCGGCATGGCAACAACAAGTGGGGTTTTACAAATCTAGAGAAAGGCTATTCTAAAAAGATGCGTTTCTTGAGTATATCATAAAGTCACCAAGGCAGAAGTCAGGCGGCTTAAGTGTGGCTTGTGAAGGAATGCGGGAGACCCAACCCGAAAACGATTTTAGTTTAGTCGACGAAACAAAGAGTTGTAGCTTTGTTGCCTAAACATACACATATTTTCGTCTAGAGAAGCTTTAGTTTGGTTTCTTTCACTTTTTCAACATAGTAGTTTGGCTTTTGCTTTAGAAAAGAGGTGATAACTAATAATAATAATAATAACAACAACGCTACGCTGCTGATAACAATCCAAATAGGTGTTTAAAATCATGGTTGGTTACAAGCTGAGAACTCAACGGAGACTTTCGGGATTTGATCGACTAAAAAATGCTGCTCCAAAAACAAGTTCAACAATATTGAAAGCACAAACATCTGAACATTTGCTTGGTGAGATTTCTTGAAATAAGACGGGATATTTAGATGAATCAGATCTTGTAATGAGCTAGGAGAACTATATGTTACCAGAATCAGGAGATGTTGTTTTCAATATAAGCCGCAAATGCTCAAATGTTTTCTGTTGTCTGATATTAGTTGATGATTTTCTAATAAATATGTAAAATGTGTTTCATCTGAGATACAACTCAAATTAAGATGTTTTCACTTAAAGGTCCCATGTCATGGCCATTTCTACTGATCATAGTTCCATCGTTGAGGTCGACTAGAATAGATTCACATTGTTCAATGTCCCAAACTCACATTGGTTTCTCACAGCATCTCTGTAGAGTCTGTGTATTCACTCTCTGTCCTACACGGCTTGTTGGAGCTCCTGCCCCCCCACCCCCCACCCCGTGAGCCCAGTGGCCGTCTGCTAGACAGCTAGACGCCGCGGAACTCAGCCCAAAACCAGCCCGAACACACACACACACACACACACACACACACACACACACACACACACACACACACACACACACACACACACACACCACACACACACACACACACACACACACACACACACACACACACACACACACACACACACACACACACACACACAGCCTGGCTGGGAGTTTGTGTGTGTGCCCAGGCTGTCTCGCCGACCCCGCACCAGTGTCCCGCTCCTCGCAGCAGCGAGCCTCGCAACATCCCGCCGAGTGTATGTGTGTGAGGAAGTCCGCGGATTGGTCCAAACGTAACGGCTCCGCGGACGTTACGTCACTATACCCGAAATACGTCACTATACCCGAAATACGTCACTATACCCGAAATACGTCTCTATACCCAAGAAGTAAACAATGGAAAAAGAGAAATGCCCAACGAGGCGTTCTGGGGCAGCAGGCAGGTCTTCTCTGAGTTAGAGTTTTACTCGCTACAGGGTGCACTTTGAGGGTTTGACTCTGCAGACCGCTCACATGCAGAACAACCTTCATAACACGAGGGGACGGGTGATAACCGGAAGAGCATGACATGGGACCTTTAAAAAGATGATGCATCGTCTAGAAACAAGACCTGATATCTCACTGCAGTGTGACTTCTGAAGTTATGATGTCTTATATCGGGTGTAGAGAAATATTCTGATAGATATTAGACAAATACACGTGGCAAGATTTCAAGTTTTTGTATTCTAGTGTTTTTCTTTTTAGATGTTTTTAAATATGTTGAGATTCGACGGAGCAGGGTGGACTTTGATCAGTGATGTGTCTGTGTTTCTTTTGTAGAGTGTGTCAGGATGTTGTCTTTGTATCTGCTAACTAAATCTACCTACGGGCACACATAAAGACCCTGAACCTGAACCTTACGTGCAATGTCCAGGATTCATTTTCAGTATTCTAAAATGAGAGTTTCTTGAGCCGTTTACCTGAGCTTTGATCCGCAGCTCTTTGAGGAGCTGACCCAGTTTCTCCTCCGATCCCCGGACGCTGCGACCCTCCTCCACGCACAAAAAGAGACGAAGACGAGCTTTTCTCCACGACCGCACCATGTTGAGGATGCAGGCGAGCTGAAGCAGGAAAAAAGAGCATGTGTCGACGTAGCTAGAGCTGTCGGGGCGAAAGAGATTCACCGGCCACACGTCCACATACACCGGAGAGGAAGGGGAGAGGACCACGGAGCGGTCGAAATCGTTGAAGTTTCGAGCCAACACGACGTTTTTGAGCATCTTCATGGCGTCTGCTATGATCGCGACGTACTCCTGAGGGCCGAGAACCTTCCCGTCGCCGATTTCCCCGCCGTCTTGTCGGTCAACGGACCCCCGAACGGAGGAGAAGTGGAAGAGAGGCGGCTCCTGGTCATGATCTAAGTCCTGTAAAGATCCCGAGGGGTCAGAGGTCGAACAGATGGAGAGAGAAGGGTCGATGAGAGTGTCCTTTGGGAGAGAGTTGTCGTAGAAACCCAGGACGAGAGTGTTGGGACGCATCCCGCCTGAGAAGAGGGGAAGAAGGAGGAAAAACAAATAAGACGAGAACTTTATTCACAAATTGAACATATTTAGAAAAGCTTGCCGAGCCAAATCAGGATTGTCCAATTACCTACATGTGCCAACATTAAAGTTAAAAAGACTATGATCACATACAATACCTCACATACGGCAGTGGCTTTGATTATAATATCAGAACTAATTAGATCTTGTGTTGTGTGTGTGTCTGATGATGGAGACACTGACCTAGTCCTGAGATGAAGAGCAGATGTTGGACGCCGTGACGCACAGAGTCGGCCAAAGTCAGGTTGACAAAAGACTTGATGTTCAGATGATCCACCAGAGAGAGCCAGGAGTCGTACTGCGACTGCAGAGGGTCGGAGGGGAGAGTGTCTGGAGGAGGACAACACAAAGGAAGCAGGTGAATATACTGGAGGTGAATTAGATGCACAGGATCAGAGAGGAAGGAAAAGGTCAGGATGGGAGAAATGTGGAGAAAACTGATATATATTTGAGCAAAAAAGCAATGTTTCGATATTGCAGTCATAGTGATTAAAAAGTGGTGACAACGTATTTTTGTAGGCTGAGCTGGAAAGTAGTATCTCACTGGTTCCTTTGAGAAAAAGCCAACGGGATTTTTCCATTTAATTTTGGATTATTAAAGAAAATAAGATCTGTGACAAATAAACGTTTACATATTTTGTTCATCAGGATAATCTCCATATATTAACACCACGTTATGATGTCTGAAGTAAAAAGCTAAGTTGAGGCTATAAAGCAGGGGTGGGGAACCTTTTTCCTCTCAAGGGCCATTTCAATTGTTTCAACATCCTCCGAGGGCCGTACAAATTATTGACCTCTGCTTAAAAATCACAGCCCATTCATTTGGCCTTTCTTTCATGCTGTGCAAAGAAAAAGCAACCTCTCAATCCAGATATCTCACCATGACTCACGTATGCATGCACGTGCACGGTGTGGCGTGACCACCAAACAGAAAGATATGGACACAAGATGTGTGCAAATGTATTTAGTTTCCTATCCATGTGGACATGATTTAAGTGGGGGGGCCTAACCTCCTCTAGGGGGGTCCGGGGGCATGCTCCCCCGGGAAGATTTTTTTTTTTTAAATATTGAAGTTGAAAGCATCAATCTGGTGCACTTTGAGAGCAAAATGAAGAGATCTATGGAAACATCTCTCAACACCCAGATGAAACAGAAATGTAAGCAGATTTACTTTTTCTTTATGGATATTTTACAAATCACTCCCCTTTCAAACTGTATACTTGTTTATTAATTTATAATTAACAACTTTTTTTTACTGTCATAGTATTTTATACCTGTTTACTTTATTCTCTTGTTTTTTGATAACTATAATGATCATATAAAGATGTGCCTTTACCTCACTGGTTGGAGAAAAAGCTTCTTATATTCGTTAGCATAGCTAGCTAACCAGATGCTAATAACAACACAGTTATTGACTGTCTGATCAGTATGACAGATGAACAGATCGCGACTGGGCTTTCAACTGAAGACACAGCCACGCAGAAACTGCGGCATGTGTACGGCTCCTTATGGGTACTGAAGTGCCGGAGCGGCGTTCTGGTGCTCTCCGTCAGAACTGCACCCCTGTCAGACGAGACATATACCACGTGATGGTGATGACACACTCGTGTTGTGTTCAAGGACCATGACCGTTTCCAGGAAAAACAGGCACTCGCTTGTTTAATTATTTTGCGGTCTAGATTTCTTACATTTTTTTCTTTTTTGCGAGTGTTTATAAATTACCTCGAGGGCCAAACCAAATGGTCTCGCGGGCCGTATACGGCCCGGGGGCCGGAGGTTCCCCACCCCTGCTATAAAGGAACTACAGCACAGTCACATGACTTCACGTCACCACCGCTAAGCTAAAGGAGGCTAATGTTGGGCTATAAAGGAACTACAGCACGGTCACATGACTTCACCCCACCACCGTTAAGCTAAAGGTGGCTAATGTTGGGCTATGAAGGAACTACAGCACTGTTACATGACTTCACGTCAACACCGCTAAGCTAAAGGTGGCTAATGTTGGGCTATAAAGGAACTACAGCACAGTTACATGACTTCACGTCAACACCGCTAAGCTAAAGGTGGCTAATGTTGGGCTATAAAGGAACTACAGCACGGTCACATGACTTCACGTCACCACCGCTAAGCTAAAGGTGGCTAATGTTGGGCTATAAACGAACTACAGCACAGTTACATGACTTCACGTCAACACCGCTAAGCTAAAGGTGGCTAATGTTGGGCTATAAAGGAACTACAGCACGGTCACATGACTTCACGTCACCACCGCTAAGCTAAAGGTGGCTAATGATGGGCTATAAAGGAACTACAGCTCGGTCACATGACTTCACGTCAGCACCGCTAAGCTAAAGGCGGCTAATGTTGGGCTATAAAGGAACTACAGCACGGTCACATGACTTCACGTCAGCACCGCTAAGCTAAAGGTGGCTAATGATGGGCTATAAAGGAACTACAGCACGGTCACATGACTTCACGTCACCACCGCTAAGCTAAAGGTGGCTAATGATGGGCTATAAAGGAACTACAGCTCGGTCACATGACTTCACGTCAGCACCGCTAAGCTAAAGGCGGCTAATGTTGGACTATAAACGAACTACAGCACAGTTACATGACTTCACGTCAACACCGCTAAGCTAAAGGTGGCTAATGTTGGGCTATAAAGGAACTACAGCACGGTCACATGACTTCACGTCACCACCGCTAAGCTAAAGGTGGCTAATGATGGGCTATAAAGGAACTACAGCTCGGTCACATGACTTCACGTCAGCACCGCTAAGCTAAAGGCGGCTAATGTTGGGCTATAAAGGAACTACAGCACGGTCACATGACTTCACGTCAGCACCGCTAAGCTAAAGGTGGCTAATGATGGGCTATAAAGGAACTACAGCACGGTCACATGACTTCACGTCACCACCGCTAAGCTAAAGGTGGCTAATGATGGGCTATAAAGGAACTACAGCTCGGTCACATGACTTCACGTCAGCACCGCTAAGCTAAAGGCGGCTAATGTTGGACTATAAACGAACTACAGCACAGTTACATGACTTCACGTCAACACCGCTAAGCTAAAGGTGGCTAATGTTGGGCTATAAAGGAACTACAGCACGGTCACATGACTTCACGTCACCACCGCTAAGCTAAAGGCGGCTAATGTTGGACTATAAAGGAACTACAGCACAGTTACATGACTTCACGTCACCACCGCTAAGCTAAAGGCGGCTAATGTTGGACTATAAAGGAACTACAGCACAGTTACATGACTTCACGTCAGCACCGCTAAGCTAAAGGCGGCTAATGTTGGGCTATAAAGGAACTACAGCACGGTCACATGACTTCACGTCACCACCGCTAAGCTAAAGGCGGCTAATGTTGGACTATAAAGGAACTACAGCACAGTTACATGACTTCACGTCAGCACCGCTAAGCTAAAGGCGGCTAATGTTGGGCTATAAAGGAACTACAGCTCGGTCACATGACTTCACATCACCACCGCTAAGCTAAAGGTGGCTAATGTTGGGCTATAAAGCCGTGGGTATTTTACAGATTGAGATTACCAGGACTTTTACTTGTTACAGAGTATTTTTACAATTTAGTATTGCTACTTTTTTTACTTGAGTATAGAGTACTTGAGTGTTTCTTCCACAACTGCCTCTTATAATATGAACATTGTCCAGCCTTAAATTATCTAAAAATCAAAGTAGAGATGAGATAACTCGGTGTGTGTGGAGGTGAGAGACCGTTAGCTGTGGCGAAACGAGAGATAGAAGCTCAGCGTCTGAAATATGAGACAAAATACAGAGCAGCACAAACAGGCAGGCAGGTGATCAATCATCAACAACAAAGACATCAATATGCATCTAGAAACCACATCTGCAAGTTTCAGAGACGATTCCCTTGGTATCTGAGGCTCCGTTCGGATCTCAGAAGTATCTCTGTATTCAGATTTAATGCAAACAGTTGCTAGACAAGTGAGAGTAACTAAATGGAGTTAAAGTACATAGGAGGGCGATGTTGGAGAGGGGCCTCCTCTTCAATGTGATCATGAATGACTCCTTCATATTTCTCCATACCAAGTGCCTCATCAGTAGTCAAAATGAGAGAAGGGCTCTTCAGAGGCTAATGAACACATCGTTTTTTACACTGAGAAACACTCGAGAGGATTTAGATTTTGAATACTCCATTCAGGCCGGAAAAATCATCAACAACATCCTCAAAAGACCAAATAAAAAACAATGAAAGACGCTGATGCTTTAATGAGTAGGAGAGGAGACGCCGTGATTAGTTCTGTGAAAGCAGGCGGGGGAAGATCCAGCGTGGATTAGGTCCTTTAATTAGAGATGGAAGAAGTGCCAATTAATTAGTGTCAAAATACTCCTTCAAGTCCTATGTTTAAGAATTAGATAAAAGTACAGAATCAACTAAATGTGGAAAATATGCCTTAATTTGTGATTTATTATTATTTTATAAAACGGACAAGTCAAATCAAGCAATCTGATTGGTTCTTAGCCGTGATATAATGAGCGTATATCACGGGTAGAATTGTAGTTACTTTTCACAAGTCAGTATCCCTCCGCGTCTGAGAAAAGCTACAACTGTTACCGCTGTTACATTACGTCCGTTACGAAACTAACTAACTTACAAAGCTCAAGATGGAAACATGTAAGGTGAACTTGGCCCTCCGGGGGGTCTTACTATGGAGGAGTGCCTATCTCCAGACAGCCCCTACACGACGACATGCAGAGCTCCGTGAAGAGCAGGCAGACCAACTGGAGAAGTGCCACCATTCAAAAGCTTTCTGAGGCGGGTCTTGAAACAAATCAGAGACATGATGAGCGTTAGTGGCCACAGGTGCGAAAGCTCTCTCCAGAGCTGCTGGAAGCCGAATCTCGGGGACCGGAGAAAGTGGAGCAATATTCTCACCACGCCAAGCAACAGAACAACCTCAACCTGTACAAGTAACCACGTAAGCCATGCTACTGATGCTGGACAGTTTTTCAGAGGCTGCACAATAAACGGCAACATACACATGAATGTAAATAAATAGCCAAATAATGGATCAACGCTCTCTGTCTAATATGTTCGCTAGCTGTTAGTGTTGTTGCATAGCAACTAGGGCTGTGCATCTTCACTGGTCTCACGATTCGATTCGATTACAATTATCCTGTCAACGATTCGATTCAATTCGATATCCCGGTGCATCACGATTCATACCAATGCGTTGCATCCTCCATTACTGCACATGGCTTATTTTTCATCAATGCATACATGCAGTAAATACATATGAACTCTCTTTTTATTATTTAGAAAGTGCTTCAGAAATCAATAACATAAATGTTTTGACATTAATTTATAAACCAAAATAAATGAATTGTACGTTATAGTGAAGCCGCGGCCGGAAAATCAGGAAGCAACGTTACTACCCTATAACCGATTATCTTCCGTCACTGCATCGAGACCGAATCGTCCACGTCCGCATCGCAATGCATCGTAGAAACGATTATTTTCAACACCCCTAATAGCAACCACCTCGCACTATGTTTCGTGCAGAAGGCAACGGAGGGACTATTTTATTTTGAACATCATTATTTACTTATAAAAACTATTTAAATTAGAGTGTGTATTTTTCTTTCAAATTGCCACACCTGGTAACCGTTTAATAAAAGCAATAGCTCACTTCAGGCCGTGATATATGCTCAGTATACCACGGCTAAGGGGCGTGGTTCAGCCTGTCGTGAGCTATTGCTTAAATATATATAACATTATTGGATAGTTATAGTGGCATTTTAATGTTGACAAACTCATTTCCTATACACTGATTATTCATATTTACGACTTTCTTTCTTGTAAAATATTAGATGAGTTTACCTTGTACTACCTCTAACAGGTTAACTGGTTTAATCTTTAGACATATGTACATTATTATATTACGTTAACGTTTTATCACATGTTTTCTTATTGCAAAATCTTAATCCGAACAGTAACTTGAGTTTTAAAACAAATAACAGACAAGTGAAATTGAAATACTCAAGTTGTTTAACCGGTCCTGGGCGAAGACATTAACGTAAACTGTGATTATTAATCTTTACAGTCAACAATTTGCCAAAACAAATCAGTGATAATAAAAAGGTTTTAAATGTAGTCATTGCTGCCTCAAACATATTATAATAATGGTTAATTATCTCCAAATACGATTTTTACCATCCATGATTTATTTGTTCTCATTGTTGCAACTACTTCACACACTTTGTTATGTTATATATATATATTTCTTTAGGTATAGGTTGGTCTAATGTGGTCTTGTATTCTAACGTATTCAATACATTTAATATTTTGTATTCAAAACATATTTTTTTAAATGTTATCATATTTCTTAAGGCCCTGTCACACTGTCCCGAAGTTGACACCCGATGGACACACGAATATGGAATTGTGAATTTCGCACGAAGATGGCCCCGAACCACACACGAAGGCAACATTTACATTACATTTAAGACATACAACTGCAATGAAAGTACCAAAAACAATTATGTTACAGTACTATGATACTGTACTGATATCTTCAGACTTTGTTCTTTACTTTCTCCGTCTTTATATGTAGAAAATATTACGTTTTCTCCGTAATGTTGTTTCCATAGCAACAACAACTTCCTGTCAACTCGCCTTCAAAATAATATATTATATCCTTTTTAGTTTCACAGAACACAAATTGGGTTATTTACATAATATGTTTACATGATTTTGTTGTGCAATAAAACAACCCGATGGACACACGATAAAGGAAACGTTCAAATTCGGCTGTGATCGTAACATCGGGCCATTCGGGCATCTTAAGCCATCGTATGACCGCTGGTGGAGTTTCTCAGGCTCCGGCAGCAACTTCGTGAGCGGAGGCAAAATCTTTGGCATGCCAAAAAATTGCCGAAGGACCTTGCGAAGGTTCATTTTCGTGTTGAATGTGTGTGTACATTTTGCCCTTCGTAAGGCCATCGTGATGGCATCTTGTTATCATCGGTGCCATCGGGCATTCGCCCCGATCAGAGTGAGGGCGAATGCACCGATGATAACACGAAGATGACACGATTTGACAAGATGCCCTCACGAGTGCCTTACGAAGTTGCCGCTCACGAAGTTGCTGCCGGAGCCTGAGAAACTCCCCCGGCGGTCGTACGATGGCTTCGATGCCCTCACGAACGGCCCGATGTTACGATCACAGCCGAATTTGAACATTTCCTTTATCGTGTGTCCATCGGGAGTCAATTTCGGGACAGTGTGACAGGGCCTTAACTCATGCACAATTGATATGTTTCCATAACACAAAAATAACCCAATTTGCGACCAGTTAAGTAAATCTTATTTTATATAATGTAATCTGAACTAATCTGATTATTAAAAGTCAATATTTTACACTGTGCTAGAATGAATACAAAATTGTGAAAAGGTACATTTTTAAGTGCTTTTATGATCTGACCAGAGGGGGGGGGGAGCACGCTCGTGAAAATATTCGGTTAACGCGACCTCTGCACCTGACAAACCCTTTTCGTTTCCTTATCGTCCACAGGAGAAAAAACCGATTCATCTTTATATTTCAAAATTAAAGTCTGCTCCACCATGAGGGTCGAGTTATGTGTAAATGTGTGATGTTGTTACCGAGGTCTCCGAGCTGCACGTGTCCGAGCACGTAGAGGCCGCTCTTCTTGATGTCGTTGATGAACTTGATCAATCCCACGCTGCTGCGAGGGTTGGAGACCATCAGCAGGACCTGAGGCCGCCAGAACTTCACGTGGTCCTTCCTCACGTCCAGCATCAGCAGGTACTTACGCACCTGAGGAGAGAGAGAGTGGGGATAAGGGTTGTTATAGGAATGATCCTTTAACCATGGAATGAGTCAGCATTTTAGAACGTCTGGTTTGCTTGTTGGGAAGTCTTCTGTTTTTTTAACATGTTTTTGGTTCGTAGCCTGAAATAAGGTCTGAACACAAGCTGAAGAGATGTTACTGTTTGTTCTACGACATAAAATACGTCATGTAATACCCCACTGGTGAATTTAAAAACAGCGGATGCTAACAAGTGTCTAAATGACCGTGCTGTAGTTCCTTTATAGCCCAACATTAGCCACCTTTAGCTTAGCGGTGGTGACGTGAAGTCATGTGACCGTGCTGTAGTTCCTTTATAGCCCAACATTAGCCGCCTTTAGCTTAGCGGTGGTGACGTGAAGTCATGTGACCGTGCTGTAGTTCCTTTATAGCCCAACATTAGCCTCCTTTAGCTTAGCGGTGGAGACGTGAAGTCATGTGACCGTGCTGTAGTTCCTTTATAGCCCAACATTAGCCTCCTTTAGCTTAGCGGTGGTGACGTGAAGTCATGTGACCGTGCTGTAGTTTCTTTATAGCCCAACATTAGCCTCCTTTAGCTTAGCGGTGGTGACGTGAAGTCATGTGACCGTGCTGTAGTTCCTTTATAGCCCAACATTAGCCACCTTTAGCTTAGCGGTGGTGACGTGAAGTCATGTGACCGTGCTGTAGTTCCTTTATAGCCCAACATTAGCCACCTTTAGCTTAGCGGTGGTGACGTGAAGTCATGTGACCGTGCTGTAGTTCCTTTATAGCCCAACGTTAGCCACCTTTAGCTTAGCGGTGGTGACGTGAAGTCATGTGACCGTGCTGTAGTTCCTTTATAGCCCAACATTAGCCACCTTTAGCTTAGCGGTGGAGACGTGAAGTCATGTGACCGTGCTGTAGTTCCTTTACAGCCCAACATTAGCCCCCTTTAGCTTAGCGGTGGTGACGTGAAGTCATGTGACCGTGCTGTAGTTCCTTTATAGCCCAACATTAGCCACCTTTAGCTGAGCGGTGGTGACGTGAAGTCATGTGACCGTGCTGTAGTTCCTTTATAGCCCAACATTAGCCGCCTTTAGCTTAGTGGTGGTGACGTGAAGTCATGTGACCGTGCTGTAGTTCCTTTATAGCCCAACATTAGCCACCTTTAGCTTAGCGGTGGTGACGTGAAGTCATGTGACCGTGCTGTAGTTCCTTTATAGCCCAACATTAGCCGCCTTTAGCTTAGTGGTGGTGACGTGAAGTCATGTGACCGTGCTGTAGTTCCTTTACAGCCCAACATTATCCCCCTTTAGCTTAGCGGTGGTGACGTGAAGTCATGTGACCGTGCTGTAGTTCCTTTATAGCCCAACATTAGCCTCCTTTAGCTTAGCGGTGGTGACGTGAAGTCATGTGACCGTGCTGTAGTTCCTTTATAGCCCAACATTAGCCACCTTTAGCTGAGCGGTGGTGACGTGAAGTCATGTGACCGTGCTGTAGTTCCTTTATAGCCCAACGTTAGCCACCTTTAGCTTAGCGGTGGTGACGTGAAGTCATGTGACCGTGCTGTAGTTCCTTTATAGCCCAACGTTAGCCACCTTTAGCTTTGCGGTGGTGACGTGAAGTCATGTGACCGTGCTGTAGTTCCTTTATAGCCCAACATTAGCCACCTTTAGCTTAGCGGTGGAGACGTGAGGTCATGTGACCGTGCTGTAGTTCCTTTACAGCCTAACATTAGCCCCCTTTAGCTTAGCGGTGGTGACGTGAAGTCATGTGACCGTGCTGTAGTTCCTTTATAGCCCAACATTAGCCACCTTTAGCTGAGCGGTGGTGACGTGAAGTCATGTGACCGTGCTGTAGTTCCTTTATAGCCCAACATTAGCCGCCTTTAGCTTAGTGGTGGTGACGTGAAGTCATGTGACCGTGCTGTAGTTCCTTTACAGCCCAACATTAGCCCCCTTTAGCTTAGCGGTGGTGACGTGAAGTCATGTGACCGTGCTGTAGTTCCTTTATAGCCCAACATTAGCCTCCTTTAGCTTAGCGGTGGTGACGTGAAGTCATGTGACCGTGCTGTAGTTCCTTTATAGCCCAACATTAGCCACCTTTAGCTGAGCGGTGGTGACGTGAAGTCATGTGACCGTGCTGTAGTTCCTTTATAGCCCAACATTAGCCGCCTTTAGCTTAGTGGTGGTGACGTGAAGTCATGTGACCGTGCTGTAGTTCCTTTATAGCCCAACATTAGCCTCCTTTAGCTTAGCGGTGGTGACGTGAAGTCATGTGACCGTGCTGTAGTTCCTTTATAGCCCAACATTAGCCGCCTTTAGCTTAGTGGTGGTGACGTGAAGTCATGTGACCGTGCTGTAGTTCCTTTATAGCCCAACATTAGCCGCCTTTAGCTTAGCGGTGGTGACGTGAAGTCATGTGACCGTGCTGTAGTTCCTTTATAGCCCAACATTAGCCACCTTTAGCTTAGCGGTGGTGATGTGAAGTCATGTGACCGTGCTGTAGTTCCTTTATAGCCCAACATTAGCCACCTTTAGCTTAGCGGTGGTGACGTGAAGTCATGTGACCGTACTGTAGTTTATAGTCTAAAACTTGATTGAAAAGTGATTGCATTTATGCCTCAAATATCACAAAGTGGTGTTAATATGTGGAGAAAATCCAGCCGAACAATAGCTCTAGCTCGCTTTGTCGAGGAAACCAAGGAGATGCTGCCTTTAGCGTACACACATATATACACATATATCATACATCATCACTACACCACTCCATAGGGTGTGTGATGATGATAATAATTATTATTATTAGGGCCCGAGCACGAGAGTGCTAGGACCCAACGGCGTCCTAGCACGAAGTGCAAGGATACCTATTGTTATTCGTGGTATTATTATTATTTTCTTTTTTCTGCTGGCGTTTCCTGTTTTTGAGGCCTTTAGGACGCTGAAAAAGTTGTATAATTTTGCACGGACGCCAGACCTGGTGAAAACTACCTTATTCTGGAGTCAATGGGTTCAAATTGTCCAACTTGCTCACTAGCGCCACCTATCAAAAAAAAGATTTGCAAAAAATTCCCAAAGTCGCACCGTAACTCCGAATGACCTGATATTTTGCAAACATATCCGGGTGGACCTGCTCTAGATATAATCACAATATAACCCTAAGCTCCGCCTACTTTATTTTTTTTTTAAATTAGCATAATTTTAAAAACAGTTAAATATTCACTTCAATTTCAAATTTTGGTTTTTCAACACCAAACTCAGTATACAGTATCGCCGTAGGGTCAGACACATTACCCTAGGAGATGAGCATGTTCAAACGATAAATATTTCCGCCATGAATTAAAACGTACTCGCAAAAAGGCGGGGCTTAGAAAGAAATGCTCATAATTCATCAACAATGTATCCAAACATCACAGATCTTGGTGGGAACGTTGAATCTGTCTTGGGAAATAGGCACAACAAAGTATTCTCATTTTGGACTATAGGGGGCGCCAAAAACACCACCAATTTATAACTCAAGAGCGGATGGACTAATCTTTTTTTTTTTTTTACACATACTCTCGGGGTGACTAGGAACTGAGATTTGAAGTGTCACAACAAATGCCATATGTGGGCGTGGCCTATAAAATTTTTTTTTATTTCATATACATTTTTCTTAAATTGCGATAGCATAAAATGAGCTTCGGACGCAAAACTTGAGACACACGTCAGAGCCCAGCACTTTTTCGAGAATGTATAAAAAAAACGTAAATTTTCAAAAACGCTGCTCACTAGCGCCCCCTATTGTGTGGTAGTCACATATAGTTTCTCAGAACTTCAGGAATTTTGGCACAAACATTCCTCATAGAATTGCAGATATATTTGTACATACATTCCATTAGCCCCGCCCCCCAAAAAGTCGGCCATTTTGAAATATGTGCGTTTTTCAGCCATTTTACGCACGTTCTTGCGAACTCCTCCTAGGGGAATGATCGGAAAAATTCCAATGCAGGACAGGTTTAGCCCCTATCCCATATGATACTTAATTGAGGAGCACATTTTTGAAAAATTACTCGTGGAGGTCGTAAGCTAACAGCGAATACACCATTGTTGACGATTTACATGTCGCAAATTACTCTAAACTACTCGGATATAGTTATTCCGATATTCACGACACGCTGTATACATATTGCTATTATGATTGCACACATATTTCAAATTGCCTTTCATTAGCTCCGCCCCCCAGAAAGTCGGCCATTTTGAAAAATGTGCGTTTTTCAGCCATTTTACGCACGTTCTTGCGAACTCCTCCTAGGGGAATGATCGGAAAAAATTCCAATGCAGGACAGGTTTAGCCCCTATCCCATACGATACTTAATTGAGGAGCACATTTTTGAAAAATTACTCGTGGAGGTCGTAAGCTAACAGCGAATACACCATTTTTGACGATTTACATGTCGCAAATTACTCCAAACCACTCGGATATAGTTATTCCGATATTCACGAAACGCTGTATACATATTACTATTATGATTGCACACATATTTCAAATTGCCTTCCATTAGCCCCGCCCCCCAGAAAGTTGGCCATTTTGAAAAATGTGCGTTTTTCAGCCATTTTACGCACGTTCTTGCAAACTCCTCCTAGGGGAATGATCGGAAAAATTCCAATGCAGGACAGGTTTAGCCCCTATCCCATACGATACTTAATTGAGGAGCACATTTTTGAAAAATTACTCGTGGAGGTCGTAAGCTAACAGCGAATACACCATTTTTGACGATTTACATGTCGCAAATTACTCCAAACTACTCGGATATAGTTATTCTGATATTCACGAAACGCTGTATACATATTGCTATTATGATTGCACACATATTTCAAATTGGCTTTTATTAGCCCCGCCCCCCAGAAAGTCAGCCATTTTGAAAAATGTGCGTTTCTCATGCATTTTAAGCACATTTTAGCAAAGTCCTCCTAGGGAAATGTTCCAAAAAATTCCAATCCAGCACCAATTCTGCCCATATCCAATGTGATGCTAAATTGTGAAGAAATTAGTTTCTAGCTGAATCGAGGACCTCGTAAGCTAATGGAGAACATACCTTTTTGGACCATTTATATGTCAGATAAGCTACTGAAACCTGCCTGTCTGCCTCGCACATCAACGCTCACAAACACACAGACACACCTACACGTTCTACAACAAACACAAACAGCTCCTAAAGAATATAATAAATATAAATATTAGGCTACAGCCCTTGTATTTATTAAGTGAAGCACCATATGGTTTCATGAAAAATCTCCTAAAGCCTACAAATAAACACACCCCCCTCCCCCACACAAACACTTTCTCTGTCTATAAGGCTTACAGTTACATTGTTCAATCATGCTTTAGCAACCATGTCTTTATTATGATCTCTTGTTTTCTCTGTGATTACCACAATTCTGGAGAAATGGATCTGCTGGGGAACGACCCTTACTTTGAAAAGTGCACGGCAAATCAGAAGGACAGAGCTGCCACCTGAGGTGCTGGATAAAGCAAGCCTGAACAGCGCTCAGGAACATCATCCACCCAAACCTCCGCTGACTGCAGTACAGACGTATGAGTGTAGACGTGTAGAGCTCATCACTGCTGTCACTTCAGCCTTACATACTTTTACTTATAATTAAAACATTACATCTGTGTGCCATATAGTACTTGTCATTTTGCATATACTGTATATACTTATTACATTGCATTGTCTTTATTTGAAATACTGTCTACACTTAATCTACAACTTCTCTCATATTATTGAATCTACATTGTGGTTGTTTATATTTATCTGTTATCTTGCACTTCTTTGCGTCTTAGGTTTACATTTTAATTGTTGCTGTGACGGACTGCGGAGCTGAGCAAAACACACACTAACAGTTAGACCAAACACACTTAGCTATTCCATCTACCTCTGGAACTAGCTAAACTAGTTATAAATATGTTTATTCTTCACTGTCGGCATATTGCTACCTGGTTGATGCAGGACAAATGGTACCAACGCAGTTGGCGCACATGCCTAAGATTTCCTGGTCAGAAACAAAGGAACGCAAAGTCAGGTAAACAATTTAGAGACATGACAAACGGCTCATCTCGGAGGACTGAGGGGGGGGACCAGCAACCCTCCCCGACAGGCGCACGGACGCGAGGGCCCGCTCATCACTGCGCGCACAAGTGCGACCGCAGTTTTAATTATTATTATTTTGCCCCCGTCCCCCTTCTCATTTAGCCTGTGGTTCATACATAGGGCTCAATACGGGGGAAGTGGATCCACTCATCAAAACCATTTCCTTTTATTTTAATATTGCAAAGGGAACACAAGTGCACCATATCCATGTGTGGGTACAGTAAGTGTAGGTTTACCTCCATCCTATAGGAAAGCATGTGCTGTTATACAGACTCTTATATAGAAGCATATGGCGTCTGTAATTATCATGTGAGGAAGGGAGCATGTCAATCAAGTTGTATTGGTAAAAATGCCCCCATGTGTGAGCGGTTCTGACTGTATACTTACATGCCGGTGTGTTTTGGTTTCTATTAGGATGCACACGACGCCTCGAGCATCATTGAGATTCTGACGGTGTGTTGATGAGGTGCAATAGAGGAGATGTAACCACGTGGAACCAAATCTTACATTTAAACCTTCAGTCGAATAGGAATGATTAACACTCAGTTTATAACCTCGTTGGAATTAATGACGATCGGCTCGGCGACAACATGTCCGCCGTGTTAAAGCTGCACCGTACACTGCTGGTACGGCTGTGTGTTTCATTATAAGTGAGAGATAAAGTGAAGCTAGTATCGTTGTCTTGATGTTAGAACAAAGAGATGAAAGTCAACCTCCCTCTCTCTGTTTCTTATCCTATATCTATAGAACTGCTCGGGTCTTGATAGATTGAGTGGGGAAGTTCATGAGATCTTTCTAGAGGGTTATCAAGAATAACTTCTATCCAATGACCTTCCCCCTCTCTGTCTGTGTATTCTCTTGTTCCGATTAACCCAGCCACATCTTTCTTCTTGTTTTGTATCTATATCTACGCCGGGACCCGGAGTCGAGGCTGATCCTCTTGCTGTAGTCCTGGATCCTCTATCCTGAGTTCTGGATTAAGTCGTGGACTTCGGGTCGTGGCTGAACCGGTCTCTGCGGTCCTGCCTTGGGTCTCGTCATGCTGCTTCCCTGATGGCTTCCTCAGGACTGTAGCTGACATCCTCGTGGATTCATCTTCTCATTACAGACACATGCATTTCCTAACATTCGGTCTATATGCTGTGAAATGTATTATCTCTTGGATTTCCACACGGCATCTATTGCACATCTGTCCGTCCTGGGAGAGGGATCCCTCCTCTGCTGCTCTCCCCGAGGTTTCTCCCATGTTCCCTTAAACTGTGGGTTTTCTCTGGAAGTGTTTCCTTGTACGATGTGAGGGTCTAAGGACAGAGGGTCTAAGGACAGAGGGTCTAAGGACAGAGGGTCTGAGGACAGAGGGTCTAAGGACAGAGGGTCTAAGGACAGAGGGTCTAAGGACAGAGGGTCTAAGGACAGAGGGTCTAAGGATAGAGGGTCTAAGGACAGAGGGTCTAAGGACAGAGGGTCTAAGGACAGAGGGTCTGAGGACAGAGGGTCTAAGGACAGAGGGTCTAAGGACAGAGGGTCTAAGGACAGAGGGTCTGAGGACAGAGGGTCTAAGGACAGAGGGTCTAAGGACAGAGGGTCTAAGGACAGAGGGTCTAAGGACAGAGGGTCTAAGGACAGAGGGTCTAAGGACAGAGGGTCTAAGGACAGAGGGTCTTTCTCATACTGATATTCTGAACAATCTGTGTTGTAGGCTATTTTATTATATGTCCAGCACTTTGGCTCCACCAGAAATCGTTTATAAATGTGCTATATAAATAAAACTTGATTTGATTTGAACCAATCACATCACATGTAGGAAGCTTAAAGAACAAGCCAATTAAGGCACAAGGACTTTTGCATGTTGTGTATGTGAGAAACACCTCTTCACATATCATAGAAAAGCCCACACCATGTGGCTCGTCATTGTGTTTTGTTTTACTATAACAACATTAAAATAGATTTAAAAATAGGAGGACAAGTGTAATCTGTACATGGACTTGATTACATGAATGTTTTACCTTGTTTTATTTTCACCTTGGAAATTGTTGTATGTGTACATGTGAATATAAGTGTACGTGTGTATAAACGTGTGTATATATTTGTTCATGTGTGTATCTGTGTACGTGTGTATATATGTGTACGTGTGTATATATTTGTTCATGTGTGTATCTGTGTACGTGTGAATATAAGTGTACGTGTGTATATACGTGTGTATATATTTGTTCATGTGTATATCTGTGTACGTGTGTATATATGTGTGTATATACTTTTTCATGTGTGTATCTGTGTATGTGTGTCTATATGTGTACGTGTGTATATATTTGTTCATGTGTGTATCTGTGTACGTGTATATATGTGTGTATCTGTGTCTATATGTGTACGTGTGTATATATTTGTTCATGTGTGTATCTGTGTACGTGTGTATATATGTGTACGTGTGTATATATTTGTTCATGTGTATATCTGTGTACGTATGTATATATGTGTGTATATACTTTTTCATGTGTGTATCTGTGTATGTGTGTATATATGTGTACGTGTGTATATATTTGTTCATGTGTATATCTGTGTACGTGTGTATATATGTGTGTGTATAGTTGTTCATGTGTGTATCTGTGTACGTGTGTATATATGTGTATATATACTTTTTCATGTGTGTATCTGTGTATGTGTGTATATATGTTTACGTGTGTATATATTTGTTCATGTGTATATCTGTGTACATGTGTATATATATATGTGTAAATGTGCATACTGTATATGTGTACGTGTGTATGTGTGTACGTGTGTCTATATGGGTACGCGTGTATATATCGAATTGTGTTCCTTTCTGTGTGTATTTATACACATACACACATCTACGTTTGCAGTTGAAATGCTGTAATATGTGGGTCTCAGATTCTACTAATTTAGTTTTGTCTGATATAGATAATATATCATAAATGGTAACGGTCAGCGCGCCATTTGAGAAGGACTATATACTTTTAGATCAGGATCATTTGAAACACTGGTGTATAAAAGACTTAAGGCGATGAAGGGAAATGATACGAAGCAAACGGAAAGAAGACACTCTCCGTTGCTTGGACCTGAGAAGAAGCCGTAGCAACGTGCCGCTAACGACGGCCTCAGCAACACAAGTGTATATCTCCAGAAGCTGCGTGTCTGCAGCCATAGAAGCTGCGTGTCTGCAGCAGGCCCGGTTCTACGGGGGTGCATAAGGGTGCATTGCACCCTCAGTTGAGTCGTTATGCACCCTCATTTGAAAAATGAAAAGTAAAAAAAAAAAAAATTAAAAGTGAAAGAAGAAGAAGAATATAGTTGAAATAAAATAAATTGTAATTGTGGTTGAATAGCATTGTCTGCTGCATTTATTTGGTCAATTTAAACGGTAAGTAACGTTATTATGTCAGGTGCGCGTGACCTGTGCCGCTGCACATTCATCATCTGCAAGGTGCTGACACAGCAGTCAGTGATGGACATCAGAAAATGGTTAAAACAACCAGCCCTTATCGCCAGCACACACTGCATCTACTGCAGGTAATGCAGTTCAGATCATGGGGACATTACGTTACTGTCGTGGACACGAACGTCCTCCCGCCCGCCTCGCCGGCTTTGCCCGCCTCGCCCACAGAGGCGGAGCAGCCACAGCCGTCTTCGTTACCCCAAACACCACCACCCCTCGGCGGCCCGCAAGTGCCAGAGGACCTCTGGAAAACAGAGCCTGCAGGTATATTTAAAAAAGCACCCAACTCGCCTGTACAGTGGGGTGAGGCGCTCATTTTGCAGCTCATGGTTTCAAAACAGAGATCGGCTGGAATATTCATGTGAAAAAGATGCCATCTTCTGCTATGCATGTAGACATTTCGGTTCAAGTAAGTCAGATGCCTTCACCACAACTGGCTACAACAACTGGCGCCATGCTCTTATAGGCTACGTGAAAAGGGACTGGGAAGGCATAATCAAGCAAAGAGCACTTAGATCCATAGATCTCTTAATGTTGCTCTCAAAGTGCACCAGATTGATGGTTTTAACTTCAATATTTAAAAAAAAAATCTTCCCGGGGGAGCATGCCCCCGGACCCCCCCCCCCCCCAGAGGAGGTGAGGACCCCCATAGAGGGTGTTAGGTCCACTCCCCACTTAGAAAAATAGCACTTTACCACTGCACCCTCTCTAATCTCAGATGCACCCTTAGTCATTTTGTTCTGGAACCGGGCCTGGTCTGCAGCCACAGAAGCTGCGTGTCTGCAGCCATCACTCCACCGTGTCCATCGTTATTACCGTCATCATCACCAGAACTGTTTTAATGCTCGCGTCCGCTAATTGCTGTAAAGAAGAACGAAACGAGGCCCCAGAGGAGAAGTCCAACTGCCGGCACTCCTCTAACAATCTGTCTCTCTCTTTATCTCCCCCTCTCCCGTCATCCATCAGACGATCATCGTTTCTCCGTGGCTTCAGTCTCATCCATCACGTAGTTTCTCAATCCTGCTTATATTCGGCCTCCATCTTTCCCTCAACGCTTCCAACCTCACTTTGTCTTTTTCTTGCTTTTTCTTCCTCTCGTGAAACACAGTGTCCTGTTATCTCTCCGTGCGTTTTGTCCCGTGTCCTGTCCTCGTTTCAAAGTCACCCGGTCGGCTTTGTGCCAGTGCTGCAGGACCATGTCAGAGATATATGTGCATGCACCCACTCGGCCTGAAACCTGTTAGTGGAACAGTTTGAACCGGACGGACATTTGTGAAAGTAATAAAAAGGTAGGACATGCATTTAAGGTTTTATCTCATTTTCATTCAGTGTATTTATGGAATGAAACATATCTTATATCAGAATGTGCACACTTTCTTTATCCTGAGGGGAACATTAGGATCGCAAGAGTCATGATTGCCATATCTTGTTAAACAATATTCATTTATTAACTAAATAAAGGCTGACCCTTGAGGTTTTCATGCATCAAATCCCAGCCAATTGATCCGAAATCCATCCATGCTTCCAATTAGAAAACGACATATCGTCACCAACTCTGATTTGTCCCATCCCTTTCTCTACTCACGGTCAAACCAACATGTGTTACTTCCAGATATGTACTCGCACCATGTAAGACTGAGATATGTGTTCATGCGCTCACTTGGCCTGTCCTGCTGAAACCGCTTAGTGGAATCGTTTAAACCGGACGGGGCTCCTTGGCACATGTGTGAAAGTAGTAAAAAGCAGGACATGCATTTAAGGTTTTATCAGAATGGGCATACTTCCTTTATCCTTTAGGGCAGGGGTGTCAAACTCAATTTCATCGCGGGCCACATCAGCATTACTCAAAGGGCCGGTTGTAACTTTAAGACTATATAAAAATACATATACAAATATTTAATATATATAAAATAATGTATTATATTACATTATTGCCTCTGCTTTGGATTATCATCGGATAGGCTAAAAGCTTCATGATTAACTACGACTGAAAGCAGAAGTCTAGGGCAAATAATTGCAAGTCTCTTCAGTGAGAATGTCACAAAATGATTTTAAAAGAAAAGCAACATTCTGAAAAAAAAAAAAAAAAAGTGAGATTTTGGGGGAATACTTAACATTTTTTTTTTTTAAAAAGTAACATTTTCTAATTCTAAGAAAAAGGCAAATTCTAAGAAAAAAGGCATATTAAAAAAAAAAAATTCAAATTCTGAGAAAAATGTCTAATTTCAGATGCATTGTGGGACATGTAGTTTATGGGCAACATGCTCCTGTAAAGCGGGATGTAACCATAATAAACTGATTATATTCTTTGCAAGCTCTTGTGGGCCACATCAAATGAAGTGGCGGGCCGGATTTGGCCCCCGGGCCTTGAGTTTGACACCCCTGCTTTAGGGGAACATTAGGATTGCAATAGTTCAGAAACTCACGATTGCCACAACTTGATGAACAATCCTCCTATATGAAGACCACAAAGCCTGACCCTTGAGGTTTTCATGCATCAAATCCCAGGCAATTGATCCGAAATCCATCCATGCTTCTAATTAGAAAACTACATATCGTCACCAACTCTGATTTGTCCCATCCCCTTTTCTACTACTTTACTTAAATTAGTAAAAAGGTAGGACATGCATTTCAAGTTTTATCTAGTTTTCATTTAGTGTCGATATCGGGATTGCAAGAGCTGCAGAAAGTCGTGATTGCCATTTATTGATGAACAATACTCCTGTATGAAGACCACAGAGCCTGTTCATTGAGATGTTCATATACATGGTATGTGTGTGCGTGCGTGCGTGTGTGTGTGTGTGTGTGTGTGTGTGTGTGTGTGTGTGTGTGTGTGTGTGTGTGTGTGTGTGTGTGTGTGTGTGTGTGTGTGTGTGTGTGTGTGTGTGTCTGATTTACACAGCCATCCTCTGTTAGCGGCTAGCTGGCTGAGCGGCTCACGTCTCTTATAAGGACATGTTTGATAACTCTGCAGTGGCTGTTGGTGTAGACGGGTCGTCAACGAGCACCGGTGAACGTACAGAAGCATTACAACTCTGTGGACTCTATATTGAATCTCATGCCAACAGTAAATAATAACTCTCAGTGCCAGAAGGGCAGACACATGTCCACAAACTATTTAGCGCAAGTTAGCAATCTATCCAACAAGCAATACAGCAAACCATAGCTGTCTTTCTAAAACCCTAGCATGCAGAGGAGAAGAGAAAGGGAAGGAGGGAAAGCTCAATAAGTGAAGTGGCTGTAATAATGTTCTGCCTCCTGACAAGCCGCCGGCAAACCCAGCCAACCCAGCCCCCCGCCCCAAAAGCCCCTAACCCCCCACTCCCAGTGCAGCCTTGGCAACAGTTCCCATCGGCAACAGGCCCTACTGGCAACCGTTTCCATTCTCCTTGAGAGCAACAGGCTCCAGACATGGAGAGAGGGACGATGCACCGTGAAGCTGTGTGTGTGTGTGTGTGTGTGTGTGTGTGTGTGTGTGTGTGTGTGTGTGTGTGTGTGTGTGTGTGTGTGTGTGTGTGTGTGTGTGTGTGTGTGTGTGTGTGTGTGTGTGTGTGTGTGTGTGTGTGTGTGTGTGTGTGTGTGTGTGTGTGTGTGTGTGTGTGTGTGTGTGTGTGTGTGTGTGTGTGTGTGTGTGTGTGTGGTAGATGCTAAGAGCTCTGCTTCTGGGGGTAAAGATGCTGAAGTGTGTGCGTGTGTGTGTGTGTGTGTGTGTGTGTGGTGTGTGTGGTGTGTGTGTGTGTGTGTGTGTGTGTGTGTGTGTGTGTGTGTGTGTGTGTGTGTGTGTGTGTGTGTGTGTCTGGTAGCCCTGATATAAATGTGATAGATAGCTGATGTAGGGATGACAAGGCAGTGTTTTGTGTACGTGTGAGTGTTTGTCTGCTCGATGCAAAGTGCTCGGCTAGAGGGAGAGAGGCAGCAGAGATGTGTGTGTGTGCGTGCGTGTGCGTATGTGCGTGCGTGCGTGTGTGTGTGTGTGTGTGTGTGTGTGTGTGTGTGTGTGTGTGTGTGTGTGTGTGTGTGTGTATGTGTGTGTCTATAAACTGAAAGGAACGATTGCTTGGCAGAGGGGCAGACTCTTGTAAAGCTATGGGGATGAGATTTTAGTTGCTCGAGTAATGACAAGGCGGTATTGAATGAGGATATCAGTGTGGGTGTGGGTGTGTGTGTGTATGTGTGTGTGTGTGGTGTGTGTGTGTGTGTGTGTGTGTGTGTGTGTGTGTGTGCGTGTGTGTGTGTGTGTGTGTGTGTGTGTGGGTGTGTGTGTGGTGTGTGTGTGTGTGTGTGTGTGTGTGTGTGTGTGTGTGTTGTGTGTGTGTTGTGTGTGTCAGACCTGGTGGAAGATGAGGGCCTGGCTGATGTAGCCCCAGCTGGAGGTGGGGCTCAGGTAGTGGATGAGCAGCAGGAGCAGCAGCATGAAGGCGATGCTCGCCGAGGCGTAGATGGCGTTGATGAGAAACATCATGACGGCGCAGCCAATTATCCCCAACACACAGGTGTGCCAGGTGAAGTACCGGAAGGTGGGTCTGAGAGGGAGAAGCAATGCTCGGTTAGTTATCAAGGTACGATAGTTTAGGAGACGTAAACATAAGAGGGGATCTTAAGGTATTCGCCTCACGGAGGCTTTTGAAACATGGAGGTAATGCAAAATAGTTTGTATCAGTTAAAACCCCAAAGATATAACATGTAAAATGATATAAAATAGGAAAGATGTGAAATCTCCATATTTGCGAGGCTGAAAACAACAAATTTGTGTTTAAAATCTGACTTTTCTATTCATTGTTGATCATCATACACTGAACAAAAATATAAACGCAACACTTTTGTTTTTGCTCATGAGATGAACTCAAAGATCTAAAACATTTTCTATAAACACAAAATAACCATTTCTCTCAAATATTGTTCACAAATCTGAAAGAATGTGTGATAGTGAGCACTTCTCCTTTGCCGAGATAATCCATCCCACCTCACAGGTGTGGCATATCAAGATGCTGATTAGACAGCATGATTATTGCACAGGTGTGCCTTAGGCTGGCCACCATAAAAGGCCACTCTGAAACGTGCAGTTTTGCTTTATTGGGGGGGTCCGAAAACCAGGCAGTATCTGGTGTGAGGGGTAGGGTTAGGGGTAGAGGTAGGGTTAGGGGTAGAGGTAGGGTTAGGGGTAGGGGTAGAGGTAGGGGTAGGGTAATGGTGTGAATCGAGTGAATCGAGTGGCCTGTGTTCGTCGTCCATTACATACGCCTGCCCATACCATAACCCCACCACCACCATGGGCCACTCGATTCACAACATTACCCTAACCCTACCCCTCACACCAGATACTGCCTGGTTTTCGGACCCCCTCAGACCCCCCAATAAAGCAAAACTGCACGTTTCAGAGTGGCCTTTTATTATGGCCAGCCTAAAGCACACCTGTGCAATAATCATGCTGTCTAATCAGCATCTTGTTATGCCACGCCTGTGAGGTGGGATGGATTATCTCGGCAAAGGAGAAATGGTTATTTTGTGTATATAGAAATGTTTTAGATCTTTGAGTTCATCTCATGAAAAATGCGAGCAAAAACAAAAGTGTTGCATTTATATTTTTGTTCAGTGTACATTACAACTCTACCCACAATGCATTTAAGCCATATTGTGAAGTCCATATTGTCCTCTCTGCCCTTTAAAATGGCCCCAGTGTACTTATCACCACTTCTATTGGCACCTTTTTAAAGACTTTGGATATTATCCGCAAGTCGTCACAAGCAATTATTCTGTAACCGAAGAAGTAGGCAATGCTTAATTACGTTATTAAGCTCTATCTGCAACACGGTGTAAAACCTACAGGACCTCACACGAGGGGATCTTAAGCTATCAACAGAGTCAAAGCATGGCTGTGTAGACTCTGATTTGAACACGCAGGTAATGGAAAATAGTGACAAATGTTTTTTAAATGTCTTGTTTTATCAGTTAAAAACAAGGTAATATCCATATTTGAGAGGCTGACATTTTTGTATTCATTATTGATCAGCATACATTACAATTCTACCCACAATGCATTTAAGCATCCCTCCTTCTATCCTGGTGATGTCCATATTGTCCTCTCTGGCCTTTTTAAATGGCCCTCCATCACCACTGCTATTGGCACCTTTTGAAAGACTGGATGTGATCCACAAGACGTCACAAGCAGTTATTCCGTTCCCGTTTAAAAGGGAGATCATCGTTCAATATCACAAGGAAACAGCCTGTGCGAAATCACTTTGCATTGATTTTTACACAGGGGGGGCGGAACAACAAGCTGTCAACACGACATATTATCACCTCCTCATCAGCTGAGAGTCACACGTCCAGCGGGCATTAGCATTTATAAGACTTTCTTCCCCTCACATTACTCAGTCATTCGAGCCATTGTTGATATACACATGTTGAAAATAGCAGCTTTTAAGTCTGTGGATTGACGTTTATTTTTGAAGGTTTGTCCATTGTTTGCTTTTATAGATCTGCTGTGTTTAGCCCTGAGTCGATCGGGGTTTGTTATAATCTGTCAAATGTCTCTGTCGATCGGTCGATGTTATAAAAACCATATGTTGTTCAAGGTAATGACAACTTTTCTAAACATGTAAAATATGCCTCTGATGTGAAACCAAATAATTTGTACGGACAGATCTAGAATTATCCCTTCGTCGTTCACGCGTCTGACAACCAGTGTTAGAAAGTATCACCAATGTTAACACTTTTTTAATCAACAATTTATAGAGATTTAGGGTTTGACATCTTGAGTTATGGCCAAGAACAGAGACCTTAATCTCCAGGTGTCACTCAGGTAAGGACAGACGGACAACCTGAATAAAAACCGAGCTTATTACGACACTTTTCAATTTGATCGTGTGGAAGTCTACGTTAAAAATAGCATAGAAAAGGCATCTGTTGTGGCTTTAATGCAAACAAAGACACAGAATAAAGGGACTTTCGAGGCAGTTATAAGGTACCACCACGCTTAAACTTACTTAAACATGATTAAAGGAACCATTTGTGTCTCGATGTATTCAAATTTACATTTTCTACATCGGATTTGACTCGATATATAGTCAAACTGGACTTTATGATATTGCTGTTGAGTTTTGACTGTAATACGAACATTTCCATGTGATAAAATATGGACTTCTTCCTTTTAAGTCCATCATTTGGGATGTAGACTTGCTGAGTCTTCTTCTAAAACCGCTAGCTCACACCATCTTCAGAAGCATGTCGTAAACACGGAGCTCTTCAGACTAAGAGGCCACATGTTCAGTGGAAAAGCAGCTGGTCTGATATCAGTTTCTCCTAAAATGATTATCCATCCACATGGGTTCAGAAAGCTGAAGGGAACAGGAACTCGTATGGAATAATTCAGTATAATAAACTACTCGCTGACCTTATTCCCACGATATCCAGTCCAGATTCAGGAGCAGGGTTTTCATTCAATTACCTTTTATACTTTATGATCCTTTAGTCTGTAAACCTGGGCTGGAATATGTTCATTTAAGGATTTCATGGGGTGAAATAGTTAAGGGCTGGAAAGATCGTTGCCCAGTGAAATGTCTGTAAAACTGTTATATGGATTGATACAGGTGTCCACGATATGAAACCCTTTCACTTTGTTGTTAGCCCTTAACTCTTTCTAATCTCGTACCATCGGCAATTTATACATGTGTCCAGTTTATGACAAACAAACTGCAAAACTGATGACATTCCCAAGAACCTCCCAAACATCACCTGCTAAGTATGAGCATACTTTAAAAAAAAAAAGGTTTAGTCAGTTTATTGAACATGTCAAAAACAAAAACATGCAACAATAATATATATATTAGGGCCGGGACTTTAACGCATTAATTAAGATTAATTAATTACACAAAAATTAACGCGTTAAAAAAAATTAACGCACTTTAATCGCACTTATTTTTGCACAGCGGAACGTTTCTCACTGGATGAGTTTCCGGCGTACCGATTATACTGGAGCACCAACTAACGTTCATGACTTCAGCATGGGACTTCAAACAACAACAAACCACGGTGAACAATAGTCAAACATGAACGAACAAGCTGATGAGACCGCTTTGGTCGGCCCCGTGGATGGGACATTTTGTTTTAAAAAACGGACGGATGGAAGCGTCGATAAGAGCACGGTTGTGTGCAAATTATGCAAAAAAGAATTTGCATATCACCGCAGCACATCAAGCCTAAAGTATCACCTAAAGGCAAAGCATGTAGCAGCTAGCATGTAGCAGCTAGCATGTAGCAGCTAGCATGTAGCAGCTAGCATGTAGCAGCTAGCGTGGACGTTAGCCCGACTCCGAGTGCAAGGAACCACACCCTGACCCAACCCACACTCAGCCAGACGACTGGTTTCAGGGCCAGGATAAGTGAGTCCACGTCTGAGAGGATACCCAGCTCCCTGGCTCACTGGGCTGCACTCGACTGTCGACCACCTGGAGTCAAGTCCATGTGGAAACTGCTTCTCACTGTTCTCAGGTCAGATATGTATATTTGATTAAAAATGCGATTAATTTCGATTAATTCATTACAAAGCCTCTAGATTAAAAAATGTTATCGAGTCCCGGCTCTAATATATATATATTAGTACAACAAAACAAAAAAAGTACAAAAAAAAAATAATAATAATTCTCAGATAGTCTCTGTCATGTTCAACAGGGGCCAGAAGAAGAACCCTTTCTGCCCCCCCCCCCCCTCTAGCATATATTTTTCTTATATATAAAACATTAGGACATCGTCATCAGCGACATGTTTGTCTCAATAATATGTCGCTCAGGGTTTCCCACATAAGAAGTGCTCTGACCCGTTGACCACATAACGATGTTGGAAGTGGCCGGGACGAAACACATCGAGCGTTTGGATTTCATATTTAAGGAAAGAGCAAAGACCTTTCACTCACAATGCAAAAAGACATCTCTGTCGTGGCAAACGAACACAAGTCCATAACACGTTACCTTGACTAATATTAATAGGGTTAGTGTTGGTTTGACGACGGTTCAATTAGAAACCTTAAAAAACGTTTGCTCTGACACCAACTGGAACCCGAAGAAAGCACGACGTCTTGAAGACACTGTTTATGTTGCTGCTTTTCCTAGTGTCAGCGTTCATTTCCCTCACAGTTGTAATAATCAACATTATACAATCCTTTATTTATGCAACATTGGAGATAAAGACATGTTAAATATTCAATCGACTGACTGAATTTTGCCGCGACTGCTTTTCCGACAACTTTCTACTCATGGTCGTTCTCGCCATGTTGTTGTTGTTGACGCTGTTTGGCATCACAACGCGGTTATGAAAGTGTATCTGGCATTCCACAGGTGAGAATAATAATGCATTACATTTTTAATTAGAGCGCTTTTACAGGTGCTCAAAGCGCTTTACAATTACACAACGGCCTGACGCAGTGGCGGCCGAGGCGGGTTTCGAACTGGAGTTCACCAACGCCCCCTGATCTGATGACCAACGCTCTAACTGCGCCAAAACCAGCCGCTAACCGTGATGTTAGCATAGCAACCGAAGCTAATCAGACTATCTTGCCTACTTGTTGCTATCATATTGTGGCATAAGCCGTTTTCTAATCGGCGTAGTTTTCGTTATGACTTTACTTGCGATGGCCACATGTAGCCCGCGTATTGATTGCATCCGATAGCTGCAATAATACAAAACAACAGGAACACGGCTGCCTCTTCACAATGCTCAATAACAGTGAACGGATGGTTATTAAAGTAAGGTCAAATAAACAGAACCACACTAAGCTGGTTAGTGTTGCCTGACTTTATATAAGCGTTCTCGTCACTTTGCTCAGCGCTACGGCTTGTTACAACTTGTATTCGCCGTACTCGCCATGAACTGTTATTGCTCAGGTGAATCTCGACCTCCTACAATGTAAGCGTGACGTATTTGGTTCTTAGATCTTGCGGGATGCCGAGTGGGGCCAGCTGAGAGAATAGACCAGACTCCAGCAAAGGTAATTTGTGTCTGGAGTGCGCCATCTAGTGCAGTGTTTCTCAAACTGTTTCATACCAAGGACTTAACCAATAAAAAAACACTCGCGGACCACCTAACACCACACATATCCAAAGACACATCGTTTTTTTACAAATCACCTGAAAATGGTACAAACAAGTGGCAACATGTGTGATGAAGGTATTTATCTGGGCTTTATCATGCAATCGAAAGTGAAACTTAAGCTCGCTCCATTGCGGAGATATTCCCGCGAGAGTGCGGAAAACTTTAATTAATTAATTAATTTAAAATGTGAAATGTTACCAATATACTCACGGACCACTAGGGGGCGCTCACGGACCACCAGTGGTCCGCGGACCACACTTTGAGAAGCACTGAAAGTGGGATCAGCTGAAATGCCGGGCATTGCAGGAAAAAGGCTAAATGAATGCGGTCTTTACTATAATTTGGACAATTTTGTACCAATGTTCGGCGGGCCGGATTAAAAAGCCCAACAGGCCGTATATGGGCTGCGGGCCTTAGTT
>NW_027262005.1:0-7500 GCF_902827115.2 Pseudochaenichthys georgianus | reverse complement strand
AAATTCCCCCCACACACCACTTCCTGATGCATCAAAGCACACACGGAGTTAACGCGGGGACAAGAGCAATTAAAACAAACAGCACACATCGATAACACGCCGCCCTCTCAGTGCTCGTGTGCTTCAGCTTGAATTCAAACGAGAACGAGTGCCTTAGTTGTATTTTAAGCACACATATACCCACAACAACATATATTTACCTTTTAGGCATAACTGGGTCGAAGGTGTTGGAGTAGGGAGCGCTCGCAGCACTCACTTATTTTGAGGGTCATGTAATTGACCCCAATTTCCTGGCAGTCGTGTGGATAAACAGTCATTAAAACAGTTCCAGCTGTAATTACACAATGACCGACTGGCTTCCTTAACACATGCAGACGCTTTAACGTTGCAGCTGCTCAACACTACCGAGAGGGAGAGAGTGAGACTAGCAGGACACTCAGTTAAAAGAGAGGAGGGACATTTGTCATTAGCACTGTTGGTCAAGTAGTAGTAGTAGGAAGTACCTCATTGGGAGCCACGATAAGAGCTGTTTGGATTGTCTGAATGATAGGAGCTTCAATCTCCCTTATCGTAGGAAACACCGGACCATATTCGACCAAAGGAGAGGAGATAATGCTGTCCCCCAATTAATTGCTTGGCGCACCATTCGGCCGTTAACGTAAATCAATCTTGACCCAGAAACGCAGATCGGTTCAGTTACAATAACTATAAAGCATTCTTATATGTCATGCCATAACTTGCTAAAGGGCGTATATGTTCTCTGACCTGTCCACACGATGTTAAACCAAAAGGAGAACTATGAACGCTAATTACGGCAACATTATCAAATAACGTTGTTGGTGTGTATTGAGTGTTTGAAAGAGATATGCACAGATGGGCAGGTCTACCTAGTTTTGCATATATTCCTCAGAGTATAATGTATTCAATTAACTTCATACCGTCATACTTATTGGGATTCATGTAAATTAATACAAGCGGACAGGAGGGAGAAACCATTTCCTTTCGTTATTTATTTCATTCAAAACTGGTAATAACGTTTTTTTGTATCCACGTCTAGTAGTGTCTCGAGGTGCTTTTTTGTCCCACTACGGACAATTGTAGTTTTCCCACTCATAACTGTGTCTCCTAGTGTCTTTTCCTAAATCCTCATTCACATCTTTCCTTAACTCCATCGTATTTTTCACTGAGGTTAATCAGAATCAGGATCAGGTTTATTGCCAGGTTCGTTTACACATACAAGGGATTTGCTTTCTGGCGGTGCGAACCAGCGTTTCCGCCAGGGGGGGGGCGTCTATTTGATAAATGTATTAATCCCCGTGGGGAAATTGTTTCTCTGCATTTCACCCATCCTGTGTTAGGAGCAGTGGGCTGCCATTTTGAACGGCGCCTTGCTCAGGGACACCTCGGTAGCACTTGGTCTTGCCGGGACTTGAACTGGTGACCTTCCAGTTGCCAAGCCGAGTCCCTATGGACTTCGCCACCACCGCCCCCATCTTGCCGTAATTTGACGCCATCATTCAGCTCGGGACGCCCTGAACGCGAGCCGATTAAACATTTATCATTCGAGAGAAGATCGAGAGTTTTTATCGCTTGAGATTGTGAAAAGGAAAAAGGACAAGGACGTCCCTCTGTTGGGGGGGCAAAGGAGTCTGGTGGGATTTATTTCGGAGTATTGAAGATCGTTTCCCCGACATCGGCAGGACAACACGGACACGATTTGGACGCGGTGAGCGGGGGGGTGCTAGTGGAGCACGCGCGCTACCGTAAAGAGATAGTATCTATAAGGGACGGCTCAATTCAAAATTCAAGTCACGTGACACGACGTGACGTCACCCCCCACCCCCCTAAGAAACCACTTAGGACAATGAGTACGGCAAACTACAGTGTGTTGTATTTGAAAGTGGAGGGCGTGGGAGTGGATGATGTTCATTAATATAATGCATAAGGAAAAATGGTTCGGAACGGTTCAATCAATCTCAATCTTTATTTATTTATATAGCACATTTAAAACAACCTTCGGCTGACCAAAGTGCTGTACAGGGCAGGCAGTAACTACAATAGTGAATAGCCCAATGGGACTACGATAATAAAAACAATAATTAAAAACATAATAAAAAGCACAATAACTAGAAACATATAAAAAAAAAAAAATTTAAAAAAAAACACAGACAAATATAAAAATGTAATGCTCAACTAGTATTAAAAGCCAGGTTCGACTGCAGCCCTGGGTTTAAGGTTAGAAGCCTAAATACGAAAGATGGAAGCTGCTGAAATACTTCTGTGTCTGTGTGTGAGCCTCGAGACCACGCGAGACCCTTAAACTCACTCCTGAATGTGACACTAATGAAATGAGTGAGATGGCACTTCAGGACGGAGGAGGTTTCATTGCAGGTTTTACTGAAGCTGTTAGGAATAATCCTCCCAAAGCCGGAGGAACCATTCCTCCAGTGAGACATTTCAAATAATAATAAAACATTTGACTTGTTAGAAGTGGGTACGGGGCTTTATCGTATTATAATAATATCATCCTGAGAGATCAGACACTGTCGCCTATTCTCTAGGATAACTTAAACTCTCACCGTACATTTATATTCAATCTAATATTTAATAATCCATTCCTTGCACAATTAAATGTATAAATAATGCTTTATATTTTGATATTGTACATTTGTATTTCCACGTGTATATTTTTCACTTTTGTAATCCTTTCTGTTTGAGATGTTTACATTTTGGAATATGTATTTCTAGTCTTTTAATGTCCCTTATGTATGTAACCCAAATGTCCCGTAGCCTCTCTGAACACCATGGGACTCTGCGTCGTGTTTGTTATTGGTGATGGGATGTTATGCAGAGGGGCGGGAAACAGGACGCAGCAGATCGGATTGCGGTGGAGACGCTGAGTAGCGATTTATTCTTCACGATGGCAGTTCTTCTGACACACCTTTTGCGGAGTGAATATAAACATTAGCCCATTAGCTACATGCTAACCAATACAATAACCAAATGAACAGACAAAACATAAACATCTCACTCCCAAACATACACAAACAGGTACATAAACATTTAAACTAACCCATTCATTAAATAAATGGAATGTTTGGACGTTTTTAACATAATAATGTGTACAATTATTTGCCGCCATTAACACTGCTCACCTTTTGCGGAGTGAATATAAACATTAGCGCCAAGATGGCGGCCGCACCCAGAACAACAAGAGAAATACGGTGTCCCACAATGGACAAAAAACAACAATTTGCTGCGCAACAGCAACACCTAGTGGCCTGTCAAGGCTGTTACCTTACATCTACAATACCTTGTATTTGTATGCTGCTGCAACGCAAACATTTCCCAAATTGGCATCAATAAAGTACTTCTTATCTTATCTGAACTTTTGAAAGAACATCCATAACATTCATCTGTCTGCAACTTACAAATGATCATCTAATATATCATATTCTAATTACATGTTACTTGTTAGACGCTTTTATCCAAAGCGACTAACATACTCAGTACTGTGGGCGATCCCCACAGGAGCACTTTGGGGGTGAAGTGACACAACGACATGCTGACTGCAGTGGGGTTTGAACCTGTCCGAACACAAACGCACTATACACTGCGCCACACGCTTTAATGACTTGTATATACTCTCCTTGCACTATTTATATTCTATTTTATTTGTATTTACTTGCACTGTTTTGTCCGTTGTATTGTGTTGCTCTGTTGGAGGAGCCTGTGACCTCAAACTTTAATTGATATATCTCCACTGTATGAACAAAGACAATTCAAGCCTTGAATCTTGAACTGAGCTCTCGGCTTGATCACTTAGCATCGACTGGTGCCCACGATCCTCATCTCTCGCAGGTGCAATTACGATAAAAGCTCCACCCTCCCCCACACATCTCTTTTGTCTCCGAGGTCCCTCTCCCATCGTCTCACCCCCGTCTCACCCCCCTCTCCAACGACTGATGTCACTTAGCTGACACAGCAAAAAAAAGCACACAGAAATAATCGCCGCCAATCAAGTCCTCCGGGACATTAAGAAAAAAGAAACGGAGAGCGATGAAGATGGAGAGCGAAGAGCCGGCCTTCAGCCAAGAGCCACATCATCATCATCATCATCGAGGGAACAGAAACTTTACCGTACAACCCCACACACACACACCCACACCCACACCCACACCCACACACACACACTTATGTATAAGGGAGGGGTCAGTGAGTGTATGAGACGTTACGTCAGTGTCCCAAACCTGGCACAACCCCAGTGGAGACGACACTGACCTTAAGAAACCACTTATGAGAACTTAGGAAATCATATTGGATCAGCCTGGAATAACAGACAGGAGAGCAGGAGAGTGCCATTCAGCTGAACAAACATTAGTGGGCGCTATAACCTGCCTGAAAGGTGTGTACATGAGGTGGGGGGAGAATACTGATAAGGCTGCTCTGATAAAGGAGTACTGAAATGAGTCGGCATTCCTGCACTTCCTGTTCCCTCGTCTAAAAGTTCATGTGTTTTGGTTTCTTTCCTGAAGAGACAAGGTCTGTGGTCAACACAAGCTGAACAGATTTTAAAGTTTTGTTCTACGACATTAAATACGTGCGTAAATACTTGACTGGTGAGTTTAAAGCGGCGGTTGCTAACAACGGTCTTAATGAGACAACTAAACGTCATCTCGCCCAACATTAGCCTCCTTTAGCTTAGCGGTGGTGACGTGAAGTCATGTCACCGTGCTGTAGTTCCTTTATAGCCCAACATTAGCCACCTTTAGCTTAGCGGTGGTGGAGACGTGAAGTCATGTGACCGTGCTGTATTTCCTTTATAGCCCAACATTAGCCTCCTTTAGCTTAGCGGTGGTGACGTGAAGTCATGTGACCGTGCTGTATTTCCTTTATAGCCCAACATTAGCCACCTTTAGCTTAGCGGTGGTGGAGACGTGAAGTCATGTGACCGTGCTGTGGTTCCTTTATAGCCCAACATTAGCCTCCTTTAGCTTAGCGGTGGTGACGTGAAGTCATGGGACCGTGCTGTAGTTCCTTTATAGCTCAACATTAGCCTCCTTTAGCTTAGCGGTGGTGACGTGAAGTCATGTGACCGTGCTGTAGTTCCTTTATAGCCCAACATTAGCCGCCTTTAGCTTAGCGGTGGTGACGTGAATTCATGTGACCGTGCTGTAGTTCCTTTATAGCCCAACATTAGCCTCCTTTAGCTTAGCGGTGGTGACGTGAAGTCATGTGACCGTGCTGTAGTTCCTTTATAGCCCAACATTAGCCGCCTTTAGCTTAGCACAACTATAATGATCTAAATCAAGCAGCCTAACTGTGTGACAATATGATCATCACTGCCATGTAAACACCTACAACCTTCAGAGTTACAGAGAACATTATACAACGGGTTTAAAAGCCGAGTAACACTCGTCATATCCGTTAAACAAAGCCTAACATTTAACAGAACGTGAGATGAAATAAGTATTTTTTTGCAGTTGATGATACATCTGGATTTTTACACACTCCAATCTGTCAAATCATTCTGACTCATATTCGGACAAAGGACACAGAGGAGAGGACCATTGGTGGGAAGTACATTTACTCAAGTACTGTATTTAAGTAACATTTTGAGATACTTGTACTTGAGTATTTCCATGTTATGCTACTTAGTACATCTACTCCACTACAGTTCAGAGGTACATGGTGTACTTTTCCTCCACTACATGTATGTATTACCTTTAGTTACTTCACAGATCTGGATGAATGATGTGAAATATAACCAAGTGTTGAATCAGACTTTAGTTCCACCTGGAGTAAATCCACCAGCTACCCTGCAGTCTACAAAGTACTTCAGACTAGCTGCACCTCCACCAGCTACCCTGCAGTCTACAAAGTACTTCAGACTAGCTGCACCTTCACCAGCTACCCTGCAGTCTACAAAGTACTTCAGACTAGCTGCACCTCCACCAGCTACCCTGCAGTCTACAAAGTACTTCAGACTAGCTGCACCTTCACCAGCTACCCTGCAGTCTACAAAGTACTTCAGACTAGCTGCACCTACACCAGCTACCCTGCAGTCTACAAAGTACTTCAGACTAGCTGCACCTTCACCAGCTACCCTGCAGTCTACAAAGTACTTCAGACTAGCTGCACCTACACCAGCTACCCTGCAGTCTACAAAGTACTTCAGACTAGCTGCACCTTCACCAGCTACCCTGCAGTCTACAAAGTACTTCAGACTAGCTGCACCTTCACCAGCTTTGAGAACACTTTCATGATCAATCATTATAAAACACATCATATATATTATTCTGAAATGGACCAATCTGCACAACGACTACTTTCACTGTCTTTCACTATATTTAGATGAGAATACTTTTCTACTTTCACTTGAGGAACATTTTGAATGCTTTTACTGTAACAGAGTATTCCTACACTCTGGTACTTCTACTTTTACTCAAGTACAAGATCTGAGTACTACTACTTTTACTCAAGTACAAGATCTGAGTACTTCTACTTTTACTAAAGTACAAGATCTGAGTACTACTACTTTTATTCAAGTACAAGATCTGAGTACTTCTACTTTTACTCAAGTACAAGATCTGAGTACTTCTACTTTTACTCAAGAACAAGATCTGAGTACTTCTACTTGTATTAAGTACAATATCTGAGTACTTCTACTTTTATTAAGTACAAGATCTGAGTACTTCTACTTTTACTCAAGTACCAGATCTGAGTACTTCTACTTTTACTCAAGAACAAAGTCTGAGTACTTCTACTTTTACTCAAGAACAAAGTCTGAGTACTTCTACTTTTACTCAAGAACAAGACATGAGTACTTCTACTTTTACTCAAGAACAAGACATGAGTACTTCTACTTTGACTCAAGTACAAGATCTGAGTACTTCTACTTTGACTCAAGTACAATACCTGAGTACTTCTACTTTGACTCAAGTACAAAGTCTGAGTACTTCTACTTTTATTAAGTACAAGATCTGAGTACTTCTACTTTTACTCAAGTACCAGATCTGAGTACTTCTACTTTTACTCAAGTACCAGATCTGAGTACTTCTACTTTTACTCAAGTACAAAGTCTGAGTACTTCTACTTTTACTCAAGAACAAGGTCTGAGTACTTCTACTTTTACTCAAGAACAAGGTCTGAGTACTTCTACTTTTACTCAAGCACAAGGTCTGAGTACTTCTACTTTTACTCAAGAACAAGATCTGAGTACTTCTACTTTTATTAAGTACAAGATCTGAGTACTTCTACTTTTATTAAGTACAAGATCTGAGTACTTCTACTTTTACTCAAGTACCAGATCTGAGTACTTCTACTTTTACTCAAGAACAAAGTCTGAGTACTTCTACTTTTACTCAAGAACAAGGTCTGAGTACTGTCTACTTTTACTCAAGAACAAGGTCGTGAGTACTTCTACTTTTACTCAAGCACAAGGTCTGAGTACTTCTACTTCTTTACTCAAGAACAAGATATGAGTACTTCTACTTTATT
>NW_027262004.1:35000-40000 GCF_902827115.2 Pseudochaenichthys georgianus | reverse complement strand
TTTTAAAAAAATATTTATTTTAATGTTGAATTAAGAAAAAAACTCAGAGGGATAAAAAATGAAAATAGTCATTACCTCAAGCAAATATTAAAACCATAACAAGCACACCTGAAGTCTGTGTGTGTCTCTGTGTGTGTCTGTGTGTGTACCTGCATCTGTCCGGCGGCGGTCAGCATCTTGTGTCTGGCCTGCAGCGTGGAGGAAGATGACGTGGAGACAGACATGCTCTGCCTCAACCAGCGCACATCCTCCCACATACAGGAGAGCTGCACACACACACACACACACACACACACACACACACACACACACACAAACACACACACACACACACACACACACACACACACACACACACACACACACACACACACACACACACACACACAGAGAGATTTAAAAACACGAGTATATCCAACAGGATCCTTACAGCTGATAACTCCTGACAGGAAGTGGCAGGTAACACATGAGGAATATCCCCTTTAAGTATCTCTGATTGAAAGTAATATTAATGATAATAATAATATAATGAGTGAATGTAATGTCAGGTACAGACATTTAAGATTAAAGTTATTAGAATAAAGCAGATGGAGGGCTCAGTGTATGAGGGCACCTCGGTGAACCACAGGAAGTCCTTTTAGTAATACGTTAGTAATACTTAGAGGGCACCTCGGTGAACCACAGGAAGTCCTTTTAGTAATACGTTAGTAATACTTAGAGCGTACCTTGGTGAACCACAGGAAGTCCTGCATCAGGGAGCTGCTGTAGGAGTCGTCCACCTCCACGATTGGGATCTGATCCTCTGCCGTCACCAGCAGGGAGTCTTTATGGTGCAACACCACCGCCAGGTACACCCCCCTGCACAGGTGCATCATGGGAAGTCAGGTGAGGTGAGAGGGGGGTTACATAGAAACTTTTCAAGTCTTTCTCATCATGTGCTCAGCAGCTACAGAGTAGATATGGAGATGACACACTGAAGTCCTCCTCCAGCAGAGCAACATGAATATATAGAACAGATAAAACAGATAAATCAAATAAAAGATAGATGCAGTCATTTTTCATAAATCCTGACATTCTCTGAAAATCTCATAATCCTGACTTTTTCTTCTTCTGAATATCCAAAAAATCATGAATTTAAAAAAGAGGACAATTCTGACTTTTTCTCAAAATCATCAAAATTCTGACTTTTTCTCAAAATTATCAAAATTCCGACTTTTTCTCAAAATTATCAAAATTATGACTTTTTCTCAAAATTATCAAAATTATGACTTTTTCTCAAAATTATCAAAATTATGACTTTTTCTCAAAATTATCAAAATTATGACTTTTTCTCAAAATTATCAAAATTCTCAATTTTTGGAAAAATTATCAAAATGTTAAAATTCTGACTTTTTTCTGTAAATCCTAAAAATTCTGACTTTTTCCCGAAAATGGAAGTTTCAAGTCTTCATCAGCGTGTGCTCAGCATAACTGGGATGATATATTAGATGAATAATCAGCACGACGCACACAGATGAACGTTCTGGACGCCCCTCAGGAGGTTAACGGACGGCCTGTGGGACGAAACAGTCCTCGGGTCTGAATGTGATGTTTTAACACTTCACGAACCTCTTCAGCGTCTTCACGAACTTGTTGGAGGAGTTGAAGAGATGTTTGAGACTCCGAGAGACCGACTGCTTCCTGCTGGGGTTCTGCAGCTTCGACGAGTCTGACACCACCGAAGAAGAAAGAAGGGAGGGGGAGGAAGGGAATTGTAGTCTTTAGTATGAGAGGAGTTTTGTAATACTTTGTAGTCTCTTAGTAATACTTTGTAGTCTTTTAGTAATACTTTGTAGTCTCTTTAGTAATACTCTGTAGTCTCTTTAGTAATACTTTGTAGTCTTTTAGTAATACTTGGTAGTCTCTTAGTAATACTTTGTAGTCTTTTAGTAATACTCTGTAGTCTCTTTAGTAATACTCTGTAGTCTCTTTAGTAATACTTTGTAGTCTCTTTATTGTAGTCTCTTTAGTAATACTTTGTAGTCTTTTAGTAATACTTTGTAGTCTTTTAGTAATACTTTGTAGTCTCTTAGTAATACGTTGTAGTCTTTTAGTAATACTCTGTAGTCTCTTTAGTAATACTCTGTAGTCTCTTTAGTAATACTTTGTAGTCTCTTTATAATACTTTGTAGTCTCTTTGTAATACTTTGTAGTCTCTTTAGTAATACTTTGTAGTCTCTTTAGTAATACTTTGTAGTCTTTTAGTAATACTTTATAGTCTCTTTAGTAATACTTTGTAGTCTTTTAGTAATACTTTGTAGTCTTTTAGTAATACTTTGTAGTCTTTTAGTAATACTTTATAGTCTCTTTAGTAATACTCTGTAGTCTCTTTAGTAATACTTTGTAGTCTTTTAGTAATACTTTATAGTCTCTTTAGTAATACTCTGTAGTCTCTTTAGTAATACTTTGTAGTCTTTTAGTAATACTTTGTAGTCTTTTAGTAATACTCTGTAGTCTCTTTGTAATACTTAGTAGTCTCTTTAGTAATACTTTGTAGTCTCTTTAGTAATACTTTGTAGCGTTTTTGTAATACTATGTAGTCTCTTTGTAATACTCTGTAGTCTCTTTGTAATACTTTGTAGTCTCTTAGTAATACTTTGTAGTCTCTTTGTAATACTTTGTAGTCTCTTTGTAATACTTTGTAGTCTCTTTGTAATACGTTGTAGTCTTTTAGTAATACTTTGTAGTCTCTTTGTAATACTTTGTAGTCTTTTAGTAATACTTTGTAGTCTCTTTGTAATACTTTGTAGTCTTTTAGTAATACTTTGTAGTCTCTTTGTAATACTTTGTAGTCTCTTTGTAATAATTTGTAGTCTCTTTGTAATACTTTGTAGTCTCTTTAGTAATACTTTGTAGTCTCTTTAGTAATACTTTGTAGTCTCTTTGTAATACTTTGTAGTCTCTTTAGTAATACTTTGTAGTCTCTTTGTATCGATTTTAAATTATTTGTTGTGTTTTTGTATCGCTTTGTAATACTTTTGTATTCTTTTGTGTCTCTTTGCAGTCATAATTAAGTGATAGTTGTTTTCCAATGTGTGTGTGTGTGTGTCAGTGTGTGTGTGTGTGTGTGTATGTGTGTCCAGTGTGTGTGTGTGTGTGTGTGTGTGTGTGTGTGTGTGTGTGTGTGTGTGTGTGTGTACAGGTCAGCGGGGCAGTCAGTCTCCCATGATGCCGTCTGTCTGACTGTTATCTGTTACGGTTCTCTCTCTCTGTGATGCCAATCTCAGAAACCACAGCGTCCTTCTTAAACTGCGACTAATTAAAGTGAACAACAAGTAAACAACAGACACACACACACACACACACACACACACACACACACACACACACACACACACACACACACACACACACACACACACACACACACACACACACACACACACACACACACACACACACACACACACTGGGGTTTCATGGTGATATCTGCTGTTTTCCGTCTCCTCTGTAGAAGTGAATCACAGCTTCCCGTCACTCAGGGTTCACAGGCAGCGTTATATATATATATATATATATATATATATATATATATATAAATGTATACCTTTATTTATCTCACCTTGCCTCCCCTGTTCTGCTGAGGTGGTTAGTTTCTGAAGCTGTTTGATTCTCTCATGAACCCCCTCCTCTCTGACAGAGGGCGACTGCTTCAGGGGATTAATACTGCAGTACACCTGAGAGGAAGTACTCTAATTAATACTGCAGTACATCTGAGAGGAAGTACTCTAATTAATACTGCAGTACACCTGAAGGAAGTACTCTAATTAATACTGCAGTACACCTGAAGGAAGTACTCTAATTAATACTGCAGTACACCTGAGAGGAAGTACTCTAATTAATACTGCAGTACACCTGAAGGAAGTACTCTAATTAATACTGCAGTACACCTGAAGGAAGTACTCTAATTAATACTGCAGTACATCTGAGAGGAAGTACTCTAATTAATACTGCAGTACACCTGAAGGAAGTACTCTAATTAATACTGCAGTACACCTGAAGGAAGTACTCTAATTAATACTGCAGTACACCTGAGAGGAAGTACTCTAATTAATACTGCAGTACACCTGAAGGAAGTACTCTAATTAATACTGCAGTACACCTGAGAGGAAGTACTCTAATTAATACTGCAGTACACCTGAGAGGAAGTACTCTAATTAATACTGCAGTACACCTGAGAGGAAGTACTCTAATTAATACTGCAGTACACCTGAGAGGAAGTACTCTAATTAATACTGCAGTACACCTGAGAGGAAGTACTCTAATTAATACTGCAGTACACCTGAAGGAAGTACTCTAATTAATACTGCAGTACACCTGAGAGGAAGTACTCTAATTAATACTGCAGTACACCTGAAGGAAGTACTCTAATTAATACTGCAGTACATCTGAGAGGAAGTACTCTAATTAATACTACAGTACACCTGAGAGGAAGTACTCTAATTAATAATGCAGTACACCTGAGAGGAAGTACTCTAATTAATACTGCAGTACATCTGAGAGGAAGTACTCTAATTAATACTGCAGTACACCTGAGAGGAAGTACTCTAATTAATACTGCAGTACACCTGAAGGAAGTACTCTAATTAATACTGCAGTACACCTGAGAGGAAGTACTCTAATTAATACTGCAGTACACCTGAAGGAAGTACTCTAATTAATACTGCAGTACACCTGAGAGGAAGTACTCTAATTAATACTGCAGTACACCTGAGAGGAAGTACTCTAATTAATACTGCAGTACACCTGAGAGGAAGTACTCTAATTAATACTGCAGTACACCTGAGAGGAAGTACTCTAATTAATACTGCAGTACACCTGAGAGGAAGTACTCTAATTAATACTGCAGTACACCTGAGAGGAAGTACTCTAATTAATACTGCAGTACACCTGAAGGAAGTACTCTAATTAATACTGCAGTACACCTGAGAGGAAGTACTCTAATTAATACTGCAGTACAC
>NW_027262004.1:25000-32500 GCF_902827115.2 Pseudochaenichthys georgianus | reverse complement strand
GCTGGACTCAGGGTTCGTAGGTGGGGCGACACATACGAGGAATCTGGCTTTGTGTTGTGGTGCAAACATTCAAGTAAAACAGATAGAAAACTATTTGAAGAAAACTATAATAAAAAACATATAGTAAAATATAGCAGTATTTTTGTGTCTTTGTGGTCGTCAGTGTGAATACACACACACACACACACACACACACACACACACACACACACACACACACACACACACACACACACACACACACACACACACACACACACACACACACACACACACACACACACACACACACACACACACACACGGCAACGCCCACCACCACCAGCACACACCCACCCAACATGGAGATATAACCACTGTGGTGTTATTGTATGTGTGTGTGTGTGTGTTAGCCAATAGGAGTGAAGCCTTACGGCACGGTTCATTGACGCCATAGGCAGAGGACATGTTATGGTAACGGAGCACGTGAGCTAGGGGTGTTCTAGCATGTGGGCTACCAATAAAGAGACACGTAATTGTGACAGTTGAACCCACGTGTATTATTGAATAACACGACAACCACTATTTTCAATTTGTGGGGATAAAGGACGCAAACAATATTACGGTCAAATGTAAACTGTGTGCAGGACAGAAAGCATCGTCCACATCGAATAACAGCAATGCCAATCTCCTGAAGCACCTAACTAATTTACATGGGGCTATAAAACTAGTCGCCAAAGACCCCACCGCCTCAACCACCGGCAGTGACCCAGATGGAGCACCGTCTAAACGGCCAAAAAACGATATTTTAAATCGCCACATGTCACCCAGAGTGAACTAAACGGATGTATTGCCAGGTATGTTGTTGAGGACATGCTGCCCATCGCAACGGTCGAGTCTGTTGCCTTCAGAGAACTAGTCAGCAAAATACCAGTGAAAGCATTTCATTTTCAATGTTATTGTTATTATTTGTAAAGTAAAGTAACTTGTTACAAGTTTATAATTTAGTAACTAATAAAGTAACTAGTTTTTTTTGAGAGCAGTAACTATAACTATTACTAGTTACTTTTTAAAAGTAACTTGCCCAACACTGGTGACTGTGTGTGTGTGTGTGTGTGTGTGTGTGTGTGTGTGTGTGTGTGTGTGTGTGTGTGTGTGTGTGTGTGTGTAATGAAGGACTGTAACATCTCTAAATGTCATCAACGCTGCTCAGCATGACGGCTCAGTTATCACAGCAATAAAAACACAGATTTAATACAAACAGAGGAGGAAGAAGTACTTTGTTAAAGCCCCTGTCACACTGTCCCGATAATTCACACCCGATGGACACACGAATATGGAATTGTGAATTTCGCACGAAGATGGCCCCGAACCACACACAAAGGCAACATTTACATTACATGTAAGACATACAACTGCAACGAAAGCAATGATGTTACAGTGCTATGATACTGTACTGATATCTTCAGACTGTTCTTTACTTTCTCCGTCTTTATGTGTAGAAAATATTACTTTTTCTCCGTCATGTTGTTGTTTCCATAGAAACAACAACTTCCTGTCAACTCTCCTTCAAAATAATATATTATATCCTTTTTAGTTTCACAGAACACAAATTGGGTTATTTACATGATATGTTTACATGATTTTGTTGTGCAACAAAACAACCCGATGGACACACGATAAAGGAAACGTTCAAATTCGGTTGTGAACGTAGCATCGGGCCATTCGTGAGGGCATCTGAAGCCATCGTATGACCGCCGGCGGAGTTTCTCAGGCTCCGGCATCAACTTCGTGAGCGGAGGCAAAATCTTTGACATGCCAAAAAATTGCCGAAGGACCTTGCGAAGGTTCATTTTCGTGTTGAATTCGTGTGTCCATGTTGCCTTCCGTAAGGCCATCGTGAGGGCACCTTGTTATCATCGGTGCCGGGGCGAATGCCCGATGGCACCGATGATAACACGAAGATGACACGACTTGACAAGATGCCCTCACGAGTGCCTTACGAAGTTGCCGCTCACGAAGTTGCTGCCGGAGCCTGAGAAACTCCACCGGCGGTCACACGATGGCTTAGATGCCCTCACGAATGGCCCGATGTTGCTACGTTCACAACCGAATTTCAACATTTCCTTTATCGTGTGTCCATCGGGTGTCAATTTCAGGACAGTGTGACAGGGGCTTAACTGGAAAGGACTGAAGTATTTCATTAATACAAATGGCCTGCTTTAGAATGATATATACTAAAGGATCGTATATGATTTACCGTGGTGAGGTTGCTGATGGTGGCTCTGAGGCTCAGGTTCTCCAGCAGCATCTCTCCAGCCAGCAGAGAGAAGTCCTGCAGACAGCTCCACTCCACTGGGAACACACCGTGTATCACTCTATGTATCACTCTATGTATCACTCTATATATCACTCTATGTATCACTCTATGTATCACTCTATGTATAACTCTATATATCACTCTATGTATCACTCTATGTATCACTCTATGTATCACTCTTTGCATCACTATATGTATCACTCTATGTATCACTCTATGTATCACTCTATATATAACTCTATATATCACTCTATGTATCACTCTATGTATCACTCTATATATCACTCTATGTATCACTCTATGTATCACTATATATATAACTCTATGTATCACTCTATGTATCACTCTATATATCACTCTATGTATCACTCTATATATAACTCTATATACCACTCTATGTATCACTCTATATATCACTCTATGTATCACTCTTTGCATCACTCTATGTATCACTCTTTGCATCACTATATGTATAACTCTATATATCACTCTATGTATAACTATATGTATCACTCTATGTATCACTCTATATATAACTCTATGTATCACTCTATGTATCACTCTATGTATCACTCTATGTATCACTCTATATATAACTCTATATATCACTCTATGTATCACTCTATGTATCACTCTATATATCACTCTATGTATCACTATATATATAACTATATGTATCACTCTATGTATCACTCTATATATCACTCTATGTATCACTCTATATATAACTATATATACCACTCTATGTATCACTCTATATATCACTCTATATATCACTCTATGTATCACTCTATATATAACTCTATATACCACTCTATGTATCACTCTACATATCACTCTGTGTATCACTCTATATATCACTCTATGTATCACTCTATATATCACTCTATGGATCACTCTATATATCACTCTATGTATCACTCTATGTATCACTCTATGTATCACTCTATATATCAATCTATGTATCACTCTATGTATCACTCTTTGCATCACTATATGTATCACTCTTTGCATCACTATATGTATCACTCTATATATCACTATATGTATCACTCTATATATCACTCTATGTATCACTCTATGTATCACTCTTTGCATCACTATATGTATCACTCTATGTATCACTCTATATATCACTCTATGTATCACTCTATGTATCATTCTATGTATCACTCTATATATAACTCGATATATCACTCTATGTATCACTCTATATATAACTCTATGTATCACTCTATGTATCACTATATATATAACTCTATATATCACTCTATGTATCACTCTATGTATCACTCTTTGCATCACTATATATATATATATCACTCTATGTATCACTCTATATATCACTCTATGTATCACTCTATATATCACTCTATGTATCACTCTATATATCACTCTATGTATCACTCTATGTATCACTCTATATATAACTCTATATATCACTCTATGTATCACTCTATAGATCACTCTATGTATCACTCTATGTATCACTCTATATATCACTCTATGTATCACTCTATATATAACTCTATATATCACTCTATGTATCACTCTATATATCACTCTATGTATCACTCTATGTATCACTCTATATATAACTCTATATATCACTCTATGTATCACTCTATGTATCACTCTATAGATCACTCTATGTATCACTCTATGTATCACTCTTTGCATCACTATATGTATCACTCTATGTATCACTCTATGTATCACTCTATGTATCACTCTATGTATCACTATATATATCACTCTATATATCACTCTATGTATCACTCTATATATAACTCTATGTATCACTCTGTATATCACTCTATGTATCACTCTTTGCATCACTCTATGTATCACTCTTTGCATCACTATATGTATCACTCTATATATCACTCTATGTATCACTCTATATATCACTCAATGTATCATTCTATGTATCACTCTATGTATCACTCTATGTATCACTCTATATATCACTCTATGTATCACTCTATATATCACTCTGTGTATCACTCTATATATCACTCTATGTATCACTCTTTGCATCACTATATGTATCACTCTATGTATCACTCTATATATCACTCTATGTATCACTCTATGTATCACTCTATGTATCACTATATATATCACTCTATATATCACTCTATGTATCACTCTATATATAACTCTATGTATCACTCTGTATATCACTCTATGTATCACTCTTTGCATCACTCTATGTATCACTCTTTGCATCACTATATGTATCACTCTATATATCACTCAATGTATCATTCTATGTATCACTCTATGTATCACTCTATGTATCACTCTATATATCACTCTATGTATCACTCTATATATCACTCTGTGTATCACTCTATATATCACTCTATGTATCACTCTTTGCATCACTATATGTATCACTCTATGTATCACTCTATATATCACTCTATGTATCACTCTATGTATCATTCTATGTATCACTCTATATATAACTCTATATATCACTCTATTTATCACTCTATATATAACTCTATGTATCACTCTATGTATCACTCTATGTATCACTATATATAACTCTATATATCACTCTATGTATCACTCTATGTATCACTCTTTGCATCACTATATATATATATATCACTCTATGTATCACTCTATGTATCACTCTATATATCACTCTATGTATCACTCTATGTATCACTCTATATATCACTCTATGTATCACTCTATATATCACTCTATGTATCACTCTATATATCACTATATGTATCACTCTATGTATCACTCTATGTATCACTCTATATATCACTCTATGTATCACTCTATATATCACTCTATGTATCACTCTATAGATCACTCTATGTATCACTCTATGTATCACTCTATAGATCACTCTATGTGTCACTCTATGTATCACTCTATGTATCACTCTTTGCATCACTATATGTATCACTCTATGTATCACTCTTTGCATCACTCTATGTATCACTCTATGTATCACTATATATAACTCTATATATCACTCTATGTATCACTCTTTGCATCACTATATATATATCACTCTATATATCACTCTATGTGTCACTCTATATATCACTCTATGTATCACTCTATGTATCACTATATATAACTCTATATATCACTCTATGTATCACTCTTTGCATCACTATATATATCACTCTATGTATCACTCTATATATCACTCTATGTATCACTCTATATATAACTCTATATATCACTCTATGTATCACTCTATGTATCACTCTATATATCACTCTATGTATCACTCTATGTATCACTATATATAACTCTATATATCACTCTATGTATCACTCTATGTATCACTCTATATATAACTATGTATCACTCTGTATATCACTCTATGTATCACTATTTGCATCACTCTATGTATCACTCTTTGCATCACTATATGTATCACTCTATATATCACTCTGTATATCACTCTATATATCATTCTATGTATCACTCTATATATCACTCAATGTATCATTCTATGTATCACTCTATGTATCACTCTATGTATCACTCTATATATCACTCTATGTATCACTCTGTGTGTCACTCTACATATCACTCTATGTATCACTCTATGTATCACTCTGTGTATCACTCTATATATCACTCTGTGTATCACTCTATGTAGCACTCTATGTATCACTCTATATATCACTCTATGTATCACTCCACATATCACTCTATATATCACTCTATATATCACTCTATGTATCACTATATGTATCACTCTGTGTATCACTCTATGTATCACTCTATGTATCACTATATGTATCACTCTATATATCACTCTATGTATCACTATATGTATCACTCTATATATCACTCTATGTATCACTCCACATATCACTCTATATATCACTCTATATATCACTCTATGTATCACTATATGTATCACTCTGTGTATCACTCTATGTATCACTCTATGTATCACTCTATATATCACTCCACATATCACTCTATATATCACTCTATGTATCACTATATGTATCACTCTGTGTATCACTCTATGTATCACTCTATGTATCACTCTATATATCACTCTATGTATCACTCTATGTATCACTCTATATATGAGATAATACTAGTTATTGTGAGGTCACAGCTTCTCAGGTCGAGGTGAGGAGGTGAACACTGAATATAATAGATTGATAATAAAGTGGAGAATAACTTGTGTATTTCTGTGTGTGTTAAGTTGCTGTGTTGTGTTTATTACAGTATGTGTGTGTTTCCGTATATATTTATTGTCATTTATCTGTGTACTTCTGTGTATTTCTACCTCTGTATTTAGTGTTAACAGTAGAGCTGAGGCTCTGTAGTGTGTATACAGTGTATATTATGTGTACTTCTGTGTATTTCTACCTCTGTATTTAGTGTTAACAGTAGAGCTGAGGCTCTGTAGTGTGTATACAGTGTATATTATGTGTACCTCTGTGTATTTGTACCTCTGTATTTGGTGATCACAGTAGAGTTGAGGCTCTGAGGCTCCTGGAAGTTGACGCTCAGGGACGAGCTGCTGCTCACACTCAGACGGACCACAGACGGGGCCTCCGGGGCTCCTGAGCAGGGGCACACACACCACAGGTTCAAAATAAACTTTATTAACAATTATATCATCTGACAGTTAGATCCTCCTGTAGTCGCCTCTTTGACGTCTCCTTGTGTGGCTATCTCTCCAGCTTCCAGTGTGTGCGTGCGTGTGTGTGTGTGAGAGTGTGTGTGTGTGATCGTGTGTGTGTGATTGTGTGATTTTGTGTGTGTGTGATTGTGTATGTGTGTGTGATTGTGTGTGTATGTGTGTGTGTGTGAGAGTATGTGTGTGTATGTGTGTGTCTCACATCAGGTGTGTGTGTGTGTGTGTGTGTGTGTGTGTGTGTGTGTGTGTGTGTGAGAGTGTGTGTGTCACATCAGGTGTGAGTGTGTGTGTGAGCGTGTGTGTGTCTCACATCAGGTGTGTGGGTGTGTGTGTGTCTCACATCAGGTGTGTGGGTGTGTGTGTGAGAGTGTGTGTGTCACATCAGGTGTGTGGGTGTGTGTTTGTGAGTGTGTGTGTGCGCGTGCATGTGTGTCATCAGGTGTGTGTGTGTGTGAGAGGGTGTGTGTGTGAGTGTGTGTCTCACATCAGGTGTGTGTGTTTCACATCAGTTGTGTGTGTCCTCAGGTGTGTGTGTGTGTGTGTGTGTGTG
>NW_027262004.1:0-22500 GCF_902827115.2 Pseudochaenichthys georgianus | reverse complement strand
CTGCTGCTGCAGAGGCCTGCTTTCACCTGTCCTGGTTCTGCTGTTGCAGAGGCCTGCTTTCACCTGTCCTGGTTCTGCTGCTGCAGAGGCCTGCTTTCACCTGTCCTGGTTCTGCTGTCGCAGAGGCCTGCTTTCACCTGTCCTGGTTCTGCTGTCGCAGAGGCCTGCTTTCACCTGTCCTGGTTCTGCTGTCGCAGAGGCCTGCTTTCCCCTGTCCTGGTTCTGCTGTCGCAGAGGCCTGCTTTCCACCTGTCCTGGTTCTGCTGTTGCAGAGGCCTGCTTTCACCCCGGGGATACCACGGAGGGACCGGAGCGCTTCCACGCTGCTGTTTCCACCTGTCCTTTGCTGCTGTGCTGATTTTGCTCCAGGAACATCGGATACTGTCTGCTGGTCTGGGAAGATGGCCCATATCAGATTCTGCTCTGCCTGTTAACTGTTTTGGACGATGAGAAGATCTCTAGTCATCCTGAGGAGTCTACTGGACTCAGGTCTGTTGTGCCACCCGCAGTGGGCATCCCCTGCAAAGGTTCGGATGTGTTGCTCAAACAATTACCGGTTGCCTTGTCACAGACAATCTGCTCCACAAAATATGTTTGCGTTGTCCTGCGATGATGGTTCTTCAGGACTGCTTCTTCAGCTCTAATCACACTCTCGCAGACTAGTGTCTCTAAAGTAGATGACGGTGTGTGTGTGTGTGTGTGTGTGTGTGTGTGTGTGTGTGTGTGTGTGTGTGTGTGTGTGTGTGTGTGTGTGTGTGTGTGTGTCGCTTAAGAGGAAAAGATGCCTGGTTTTGTTGTTGTTATTACTGTCAGGAAATGTCCAACCTAACCCTGGTCCGCCCAGTAGTCGTAGTCACATCTCTACTCCTGCTGATTTTAAAGCTAGGTCTGGGCTGGGTTTCATCCACTTGAAAGTGCGCAGTCTGTCAGGTAAACTAGATTGTGTCCGTATCTGGGCTCGACTGATGCTGACGTCATTGTCTTATCTGAAACATGGCTAAACAAGTCTGTCTGGCCTCTGACGTCGCCTTAAATGGTTTTAATGTGTATCGTACCGCCCGGCCTGATGAAGGTGGTGGCGTTGCCATTTATGTTCAGAATAAGTTCAGTGTAACCACCTCAGTTTCCAAATCCATCAGGAAGCAATTTGAATGTTTAGCCATAAATATAGAAGTGGCAAAGGGTCAAAGGTCATGGTGGTGGGCTGCTACAGACCCCCCTCAGCTGGCAAAGGGTCAAAGGTCATGGTGGTGGGCTGCTACAGACCCCCCTCAGCTGGCAAAGGGTCAAAGGTCATGGTGGTGGGCTGCTACAGACCCCCCTCAGCTGGCAAAGGGTCAAAGGTCATGGTGGTGGGCTGCTACAGACCCCCCTCAGCTGGCAAAGGGTCACAGGTCATGGTGGTGGGCTGCTACAGACCCCCCTCAGCTGGCAAAGGGTCAAAGGTCATGGTGGTGGGCCGCTACAGACCCCCCTCTGCTGGCAAAGGGTCAAAGGTCATGGTGGTGGGCTGCTACAGACCCCCCTCAGCTGGCAAAGGGTCAAAGGTCATGGTGGTGGGCTGCTACAGACCCCCCTCAGCTGGCAAAGGGTCAAAGGTCATGGTGGTGGGCTGCTACAGACCCCCCTCAGCTGGCAAAGGGTCACAGGTCATGGTGGTGGGCTGCTACAGACCCCCCTCAGCTGGCAAAGGGTCAAAGGTCATGGTGGTGGGCCGCTACAGACCCCCCTCTGCTGGCAAAGGGTCAAAGGTCATGGTGGTGGGCTGCTACAGACCCCCCTCAGCTGGCAAAGACTCCTTGTCTTCACTAGCTAATCTTTTATCACAGCTAGACTACAAGGACATAGAGCTGCTTGGAGGTTTGAGCTGGGACTGGTTAGCTGCAGAGTCAGAGGATTTAAAAACCTTTGTATCTCATTGAATGTTACTCAGAGTGTGGACAGTCCTACTCGCCCTCACATCAAGCCCCTAATAAATCCTCCCTCATTATCTCACTCTAACTAATGCTCCCCATAAATACTCATCTGTGGGAGTATTAGAGAATGATCTGAGCGATCTCTGAGCTGTAGCCACAATCAGGGACACTAAGGTCCAAAAGGTTAAACCTCGCATCCTCATCAAGAGAGACACACACACTTTGTGGAGCAGGTTTATGATCTGTTTGGGTTTGATGGGTAAATCGATCTGTGTGCTGATGTAGAAACCGCATGGTCTTATTTCTATCTTGGTTTTATGGAGATCATTGATCGACATGCACCCTGCGTACACTCAGAGTGAAGGGACGAGACACTCCTTGGTTCTCTGCTGAGCTGTCCAGTCTCCTTCAGAGAGAAACAAGGCCTGGGTTAGGGCTAGGAGACCAGGCTCAGAGGTAGAGTGGCTGCGTTCAGGCTCAGAGGTAGAGTGGCTGCGTTCAGGCTCCGAGGTAGAGTGGCTGCGTTCAGGCTCCGAGGTAGAGTGGCTGCGTTCAGACTCAGAGGTAGAGTGGCTGCGTTCAGGCTCAGAGGTAGAGTGGCTGCGTTCAGACTCAGAGGTAGAGTGGCTGCGTTCAGGCTCAGAGGTAGAGTGGCTGCGTTCAGACTCAGAGGTAGAGTGGCTGCATTCAGGCAGCTGAGGAATAGCTTCACTTCAAATGTCAAAAGTGCTAAATCAAAGTACTATCTGTCAGTTTCCACAAAGAACCTGAATAATCCTGGGACATTCTGGAAAGCCATCAAATCGATCTCCACGGTGAGCTCCGTGATGAGCTCCTCCGTGCCTCACCTCAGCCTCTGCTCTCTGTCGGACAGGGCTCTATGCTCAGCTGCTTTAATGAGCTCTGTGTGTCCTGTGGCTCTCTGCTTGATTCCTTCACTAACTCTGCTTCTGTGAACACCAGCCCGTGACTCTGAACAACGTGGTCTGGAAAACCCTTTCAGTTTGACTCCTTTTACTGTTGATGTTGTTCGTGAAGCTTTAACCAAGCTAGATCCTCAGAAGCCGGCCGGCCCGGACGACGCAGAGCCTTTCTCTTTAAAGAGAGCAGATGTGATCGCTCCTCCTCTCTCTTCTCTCTCTAACCTCTCCCTCAGCTCTAACGCAGTCTCTAAAGTGTGGAAGTCAGCGTGTGTCCTGGCTTCGCTGAAAGGAGGAGGCCACCTTACTGAATAACTATAGGCCGTCTCTAAGTGGTCAGTTCTGGCTCAGGCTCTTGAACGCCTCGTGAGGGAACAGGTAAAGGTGTTTCTATGTAACCATGACAACCTGTCTGAGCATCAGTCAGGTTCAGAGAGCAGCGCAGCACCATCACTGCCACGATGACTGTGTGCACGATGTGGAGAGGATCTAGATGATAAGCAGAGTGAGCAGCTCTGTTTGCTGACCTGTCCAAAGCGTTGGACACGTGGATCATCTCATCCTGAAGCAGAGGCTTTAAGTCTCTCGAGGTGCGTCTTATTTTCTGGACTTCTTGAGGTCGTGATAATGCATCTCGTTTGGCATCATTTATGTCTCACTTTGCATCTTTCTGTTTCTTCTCGTCTCGTTGTGTGATGGACTTTCCAACTAGAACATGTGTTATAGCTGCAACACACTCAAATAATTAACCTGCAGATCAGAGGTCAGGTGTCGCACGCAGGTACACACGCACGTACGCATGCACGCAGGTACGCACGCACGTACGCATGCACGCAGGTACGCACGCACGTACGCACGCAGGTACGCACGCAGGTACGCACGCAGGTACGCACACACGCACGCAGGTACGCACGCACGGAATAAAATATAATAAAATAAAATACATTATAATAAAACATAAATAATGATGTACTGACGTGCGTGCAGGAATCCGGCCCTCATGCGGCGGTACAGTTTGCTCCTCCACTCCCAGGCTTTCAGGGTCTTGTCCTTCTGACAGGCCTCCAGAGAGAGACCCTCCCTCTGAGCCTGAGAGGACAGATCAGCTGCTCGGAGCTCCGCCTCCTGCACCAGGGAGCCAATCAGAGCCTCCCGAGCCTCCACGCTCACAACTGCAAACACACGCACAGGAAACAGAGAGGGAGAAGCTGAGGAAACGCTGCAACACTTAAACAGAGACACAGCGAGACATTCGGTTGTTACACAGGGAATACATGTGAAGTGCACGTGGAATACATGTGAAGTGCACGTGGAATACATGTGAAGTGCACGTGGAATACATGTGAAGTGCACGTGGAATACATGTGAAGTGCACGTGGAATACATGTGAAGCAGTGGTGGGCCGTCAGGGCCAGCAAGGCCTTCTCTGCTGGCCTAAACATCATCAGAATATAAATTTAATTTTGATATATTTTTTCCACAAATATGTATTAAATGATTCCCCAGAGTCTATGCTTTTCATTTCAGAGCTTTCCTCTTGGTTGCGCTGCTTCCAGCCTCAGAACAAGATTTGGAGGGCTGGCCTTTATGTTAGAGCTTTTATCCAATCATACTTCAGCCATAATGTGTCCAGGGTCCAAGAGATCTGCCCTCAGGCCTTCAGCATCAACAGAGCGGGCGCCTGTAGCTCAAAGCGAACGGAAACAAAACTGTGGCGTTAACCAATCAGATTTTGAGTTGGCGACAACGGGCCAGCTAGCAGGCGTGCGATGACGTCAGCACGTGCACGTCTTTTGATTGGATACGCACTATTGAGAGGCAGAGCTATGTAGAGCTAGCAAACGGAACGTGAATTTGAACGAGCTAATTTGTGTAGATTTCTACAAGCTGTTTTTTTTCAACCCACAATGGCTGAAGGAGGAGAAGAGATCGATTTGGTCGCAGATATCATTACAACGCCATTTTCAAGACGAACTTTCCAGAAAAGCTACACATTGCGAGAAGAGAACGGCCAACCCCGACGCTAGCGAGCCTATCACAGCGGGGGAAAGGGTTTGTCCGCCACTTTCAAATCACTAACTACGAGCGGTACCCCTGGCTCGCGGCCTCCGAGAGGCGCTGCACATGGTACTGCTGCGAATGGGCTATTTGCAAATGATCGATTTGGTGTTTGGAGCCACACTGGATTTGCAAACTTGAGTTGTCTAACCAAGGCAGCAAGGAGACACCACCAAGGCAGCAAGGAGACACCAAAGCACGGCTGGGCACTTACAAGCAATGGTGCTTTTGAAAACCTTTGGAGTGGATCTACAGCTCAACGAACAAGTGCGCCGGGAAACGGAGCTCCACAACGAAAGGGTGAACAAAAATAGGGACTTATTGAAAAGACTGATTGGTTGTGTCCTGTTTTTGGGTAAACAGGAACTTTCATTTAGGGGACATGATGAAAGCGCCGAGTCCAGAAACAGAGGAGACTACGTGGAGCTTCTTTCTTGGCTTGCTGAGAACAACACAGACTTGCATTACCACCTGTCCACAAACAAAGTGTTCACTGGGACGTCAGGCAAAATACAAAACGACCTGATTTATGCTATTGCTGAAGTGATGGGAGAAGAGATCAACATGGAGATTAAAAAAGCACCCTTTGTCGCTGTTATGGTGGACGAGACGACAGACGTGGGTCATGTAGCACAGCTGGCACTTGTCCTGCGTTATGTGACGGACCCAGGTGTCAAGGAGCGGTTTGTCAGATTTGAAGATGTTACAAGCGGCAAGCGAGCTGATGACATTGCCGCTCGCATTTTCCCTTTCATGGAGGAATGTGAATGTAGTCTGGATAAAGTTGTGGCACAGTGTTATGATGGCGCAGCGGTCATGGCATCTGGACTAAATGGGGTGCAGGCTAAAGTTAAGGAGAGGGCACCTATGGCCTTATTCATTCACTGCTATGCACATGGACTACATTTAGTACTGACTCAAGGGGCCTCAAAGCTTAAAGAATGCAAGGTCTTTTTTGCCAGCCTCAATGGCCTTGCAGCATTTTCCTCCAGATCCCCTAAGCGCACGCAACTGCTGGATGACATTTGCAAGCGTCGTCTTCCTAATGTTGCACCAACGCGGTGGCAATATACATGGAGATTGGTCAATGCAGTCTTTGAGAAGAGAGTTTCCCTAAAGGAGGTGTTTGACCACATACTGGAACATCATGAGGAGTATGATGGAACATCATGAGGAGTATGATGGAACATCATGAGGAGTATGATGGAACATCATGAGGAGTATGATGGGACATCATGAGGAGTATGATGGAACATCATGAGGAGTATGATGGAACATCATGAGGAGTATGATGGGACATCATGAGGAGTATGATGGGACATCATGAGGAGTATGATGGAACATCATGAGGAGTATGATGGAACATCATGAGGAGTATGATGGAACATCATGAGGAGTATGATGGGACATCATGAGGAGTATGATGGAACATCATGAGGAGTATGATGGAACATCATGAGGAGTATGATGGAACATCATGAGGAGTATGATGGGACATCATGAGGAGTATGATGGAACATCATGAGGAGTATGATGGAACATCATGAGGAGTATGATGGGACATCATGAGGAGTATGATGGAACATCATGAGGAGTATGATGGAACATCATGAGGAGTATGATGGGACATCATGAGGAGTATGATGGGACATCATGAGGAGTATGATGGAACATCATGAGGAGTATGATGGAACATCATGAGGAGTATGATGGGGATACTATGCTTAGCGCTGATGGATTTAATGCACGTCTGGATGATTTTGAGTTTTGTTTTTTGCTTGAAACATTCAATGGGATTTTTAAGCATTCAGATGTGCTCTTTGGAATACTACAGAAACAAACATTGGATGTACAATTCTGTCTGACAAGGGTGAACGAGTTTTGTGACACAATTGAGCGAGAGAGGTGCCAGTTTCGTCAGATCTACGAGGACACAGCGCGCATCTCAAATGGTCCGAGCGCACGCAGAGGCCCACGTACCGCACAAGGAGACCTTCGCGCATACTACCAACAACTCCACAGCAATATTCTGGACAACATTCTTTGCCAGATACGGAGTAGGTTTCAAGACCACGAAAAATTTATGTTTCTCTCCCTCCTGGACCCCCAGCACTTTCAGACCTACCGGAAAAAATTCCCGCAAACAGCCTTAGCCAAATTAACACAGAGTCACGGAACACTGTTCGATCTGTCCCGGCTAAAAACAGAACTGACTGTAATGAATGCCATGACTGATTTTGAAGGGGAAAGTCCCACTGATCTCCTTGATTTCCTTCAGCGGAAACATCTGAGTGAGAGCATGGGGCAGCTTTACACATTGGCATGTGTGGCAGTGACTATCCCTGTGTCCACCGCTTCTGTCGAGCGGTCATTCTCGGCCTTAAAGCGAATTAAAACTTATGCCAGAAATTCTACTGGATAGACTCGGCTTTCATCATTAGCCTTCATGTCTAAATGACTTATTGGTGGAACTGAAACGCACAGATAAACTGTACAACAGAGTCATTGAAGTCTTCTTGAGGAAAGAAAGGAGGATGGATTTGTGTTCAAATAATCAGTTGTTTTGGTGAGTACAAAGCATTTTATTTTAATATATTTTTGTCATTTTATGTCGTTAATATTAAATCAATATTAACGAATTAATATATATGTAATTAAAATGACAAATATATAAAAAATAAATGTGTGATGCTTCTGCAAGAGATATAGAGATGTGTGTGGCGCACTGGCTCAGCTGTGCAGTAAAAGTACTCAAGGAGACTTGTTGAATTGTTTGGTTTAACCTTTATCAAAGCGGACATTCAGGGCTAGGAACACACTTTCACCACTGTCGCAAATATATCCTCATGAACAAATGCAAATTCATTGTTTGTTTTATTTTATTTTCAGTGAATAGTTTGTGTCTTTATCGTCACGTGTCTTAAATGAAACTGCTTTGGGTGCGACACTGCGCTGTTTAGTGAACACACTTGTTAAAGCTCACATACTTTTGGAGGACTTAATAAAAGTTTGTAGACGAATGCCTTAAAAGCCCCTTTTATTTTTAAGTGTTGACAGTCTCCAAGCGATCTTAAAGCTGGTAGTTGAACACTCTTAATTGTAAATGCGGATATATTGATTATAAATGCTTCGGAAATATTAATATAACTCTGTTGTACTTGACTATGTTAAGGTGATGCAACGCCCGGTTATACTGCGTTTCTGTCTAAATGTATAGTTTCTCGAGCCATGGCGTCATGATGATGGAGAGGTGGAATAACTCAGGTAGGACTGTGTCGGACATCACTGAAGGCCTAGGTGTGAAATGCACGGCCCGCCACTGATGTGAAGTGCACGTGGAATACATGTGAAGTGCACGTGGAATACATGTGAAGTGCACGTGGAATACATGTGAAGTACACGTGGAATACATGTGAAGTACACGTGGAATACACGTGGAATACATGTGAAGTGCACGTGGAATACATGTGAAGTACACGTGGAATACATGTGAAGTACACGTATGTACACGTGGAATACATGTGAAGTACACGTGGAATACATGTGAAGTACATGTGGAATACATGTGAAGTACACGTGGAATACATGTGAAGTACACGTATGTACACGTGGAATACATGTGAAGTGCACGTGGAATACATGTGAAGTACACGTGGAATACATGTGAAGTACACGTATGTACACGTGGAATACATGTGAAGTACACGTGGAATACACGTGGAATACATGTGAAGTACACGTGGAATACGTGTGAAGTGCACGTGAAATACATGTGAAGTACACGTGGAATACATGTGAAGTACACGTATGTACACGTGGAATACATGTGAAGTACACGTGGAATACACGTGGAATACATGTGAAGTACACATGGAATACGTGTGAAGTGCACGTGGAATACATGTGAAGTACACGTGGAATACATGTGAAGTACACGTATGTACACGTGGAATACATGTGAAGTACACGTGGAATACGTGTGAAGTACACGTGGAATACATGTGAAGTGCACGTGGAATACATGTGAAGTACACGTGGAATACATGTGAAGTACACGTATGTACACGTGGAATACATGTGAAGTACACGTGGAATACATGTGAAGTACACGTATGTACACGTGGAATACATGTGAAGTACACGTGGAATACACGTGGAATACATGTGAAGTACACGTGGAATACACGTGGAATACATGTGAAGTACACGTGGAATACACGTGGAATACATGTGAAGTGCACGTGGAATACATGTGAAGTACACGTGGAATACATGTGAAGTACACGTATGTACACGTGGAATACATGTGAAGTACACGTGGAATACACGTGGAATACATGTGAAGTACACGTGGAATACGTGTGAAGTGCACGTGGAATACATGTGAAGTACACGTGGAATACGTGTGAAGTACACGTGGAATACATGTGAAGTGCACGTGGAATACATGTGAAGTACACGTGGAATACATGTGAAGTACACGTATGTACACGTGGAATACATGTGAAGTACACGTATGTACACGTGGAATACATGTGAAGTACACGTGGAATACGTGTGAAGTACACGTGGAATACATGTGAAGTGCACGTGGAATACATGTGAAGTACACGTGGAATACATGTGAAGTACACGTATGTACACGTGGAATACATGTGAAGTACACGTGGAATACGTGTGAAGTACACGTGGAATACATGTGAAGTACACGTATGTACACGTGGAATACATGTGAAGTACACGTGGAATACATGTGAAGTACACGTATGTACACGTGGAATATGTGTGAAGTACACGTGGAATACATGTGAAGTACACGTGGAATACATGTGAAGTACACGTATGTACACGTGGAATACATGTGAAGTACACGTGGAATACATGTGAAGTACACGTATGTACACGTGGAATACGTGTGAAGTACACGTGGAATACGTGTGAAGTACACGTGGAATACATGTGAAGTACACGTGAAGTACACGTGGAATACAGTACAACCTTCAGTTCATAGATGTTAACGGATGCTAACGGCCGCTAACGGCTGCTAGCGGCTGCTAACGGCCGCTAACGGCCGCTAGCGGCTGCTAATGGCTGCTAGCGGCTGCTAATGGCTGCTAGCGGCTGCTACCGGCCGCTAACGGCCGCTAGCGGCTGCTAACGGCCGCTAACGGCTGCTAGCGGCTGCTAATTGAAAAGGCTGTAAATGAGTTTCTCGTGTGACTGACGCCTAAATATAAACCTGCTGGACTCGTAAACTAACACACAGTGCTTGGCTCTTGAGGAATGAGCTGCAGAGATTTAACTGTGTTTGTTTACAACGATGGGATTGTACGACTGCCGTGAGGAGACCCCTACACACACACGCACGCCCGCCCGCACGCACGCACGCACGCACGCACGCACGCACGCACGCACGCACGCACGCACGCACACACACACACACACACACACACACACACACACACACACACACACACACACACACACACACACACACACACACACAGACACACACACACACACACCTACACACACACACACACACACACACACACACACACACACACACACACACACACACACACACACACACACACACACACACACACACACACACACACACACACACACACACACACACACACACTCTCTCTCTCTCTCTCTCTCACACACACCCACGCACACACACACACACACACACACACACATGACGTTTCCTCGATACGATATAAAACAGAAACATGTTTTATGTGCTAGAAAATGATTGAAATTCCTCTCACCCAAAGCACTGCTGATGAATGTACACGTTCAGGGCTTTAACCAACGACTGTTCCCATTATGGAGTCATTTGGTTTTCTTCCGATGTTTAAAAAGCCAGAAAACATTGCTTTCAAGGTTCACAGAGTGCAGAGATATTCCCTTCCTTGTGAGTCTGCAGCTCGGTGACCCTTCACATTTATCTCGTGTGAAACTTGTTTCCTGACATTTCCCTCCAGGTGGCCGCGCTCTGCAGGTAATGATGTTCCTGAGGGTCACTCGGCTCCTTTTCATCGTGTTCTGCAGACCGTCGGGCGGAAATTGGGTTCATTGTTGGAGACAAAAATCACTTCAGATCAGTAGAAGGACACAGCTGTGCTTTCAGAGTTATGTTGGAGCGTTTCTCATATAACAACGTTTACAGCCCAACATTAGCCTCCTTTAGCTTAGCGGTGGAGACGTGAAGTCATGTGACCGTGCTGTAGTTCCTTTATAGCCCAACATTAGCCTCCTTTAGCTTAGCGGTGGTGACGTGAAGTCATGTGACCGTGCTGTAGTTCCTTTATAGCCCAACATTAGCCTCCTTTAGCTTAGCGGTGGTGACGTGAAGTCATGTGACCGTGCTGTAGTTCCTTTATAGCCCAACATTAGCCTCCTTTAGCTTAGCGGTGGTGACGTGAAATCATGTGACCGTGCTGTAGTTCCTTTATAGCCCAACATTAGCCTCCTTTAGCTTAGCGGTGGTGACGTGAAGTCATGTGACCGTGCTGTAGTTCCTTTATAGCCCAACATTAGCCTCCTTTAGCTTAGCGGTGGTGACGTGAAGTCATGTGACCGTGCTGTAGTTCCTTTATAGCCCAACATTAGCCTCCTTTAGCTTAGCGGTGGTGACGTGAAGTCATGTGACCGTGCTGTAGTTCCTTTATAGCCCAACATTAGCCACCTTTAGCTTAGCGGTGGTGGCCTGGAGTCATGTGACCGTGCTGTAGTTCCTTTATAGCCCAACATTAGCCTCCTTTAGCTTAGCGGTGGTGACGTGAAGTCATGTGACCGTGCTGTAGTTCCTTTATAGCCCAACATTAGCCACCTTTAGCTTAGCGGTGGTGACGTGAAGTCATGTGACCGTGCTGTAGTTCCTTTATAGCCCAACATTAGCCACCTTTAGCTTAGCGGTGTTGACGTGAAGTCATGTGACCGTGCTGTAGTTCCTTTATAGCCCAACATTAGCCTCCTTTAGCTTAGCGGTGGTGGCCTGGAGTCATGTGACCGTGCTGTAGTTCCTTTATAGCCCAACATTAGCCTCCTTTAGCTTAGCGGTGGTGACGTGAAGTCATGTGACCGTGCTGTAGTTCCTTTATAGCCCAACATTAGCCTCCTTTAGCTTAGCGGTGGTGACGTGAAGTCATGTGACCGTGCTGTAGTTCCTTTATAGCCCAACATTAGCCACCTTTAGCTTAGCGGTGGTGGCCTGGAGTCATGTGACCGTGCTGTAGTTCCTTTATAGCCCAACATTAGCCTCCTTTAGCTTAGCGGTGGTGACGTGAAGTCATGTGACCGTGCTGTAGTTCCTTTATAGCCCAACATTAGCCACCTTTAGCTTAGCGGTGGTGACGTGAAGTCATGTGACCGTGCTGTAGTTCCTTTATAGCCCAACATTAGCCTCCTTTAGCTTAGCGGTGTTGACGTGAAGTCATGTGACCGTGCTGTAGTTCCTTTATAGCCCAACATTAGCCTCCTTTAGCTTAGCGGTCGTGGCCTGGAGTCATGTGACCGTGCTGTAGTTCCTTTATAGCCCAACATTAGCCGCCTTTAGCTTAGCGGTGGTGACGTGAAGTCATGTGACCGTGCTGTAGTTCCTTTATAGCCCAACATTAGCCTCCTTTAGCTTAGCGGTGGTGGCCTGGAGTCATGTGACCGTGCTGTAGTTCCTTTATAGCCCAACATTAGCCTCCTTTAGCTTAGCGGTGGTGACGTGAAGTCATGTGACCGTGCTGTAGTTCCTTTATAGCCCAACATTAGCCTCCTTTAGCTTAGCGGTGGTGGCCTGGAGTCATGTGACCGTGCTGTAGTTCCTTTATAGCCCAACATTAGCCTCCTTTAGCTTAGCGGTGGTGGCCTGGAGTCATGTGACCGTGCTGTAGTTCCTTTATAGCCCAACATTAGCCTCCTTTAGCTTAGCGGTGGTGACGTGAAGTCATGTGACCGTGCTGTAGTTCCTTTATAGCCCAACATTAGCCTCCTTTAGCTTAGCGGTGTTGACGTGAAGTCATGTGACCGTGCTGTAGTTCCTTTATAGCCCAACATTAGCCTCCTTTAGCTTAGCGGTGGTGGCCTGGAGTCATGTGACCGTGCTGTAGTTCCTTTATAGCCCAACATTAGCCGCCTTTAGCTTAGCGGTGGTGACGTGAAGTCATGTGACCGTGCTGTAGTTCCTTTATAGCCCAACATTAGCCACCTTTAGCTTAGCGGTGTTGACGTGAAGTCATGTGACCATGCTGTAGTTCCTTTATAGCCCAACATTAGCCTCCTTTAGCTTAGCGGTGTTGACGTGAAGTCATGTGACCGTGCTGTAGTTCCTTTATAGCCCAACATTAGCCTCCTTTAGCTTAGCGGTGTTGACGTGAAGTCATGTGACCGTGCTGTAGTTCCTTTATAGCCCAACATTAGCCTCCTTTAGCTTAGCGGTGGTGGCCTGGAGTCATGTGACCGTGCTGTAGTTCCTTTATAGCCCAACATTAGCCGCCTTTAGCTTAGCGGTGGTGACGTGAAGTCATGTGACCGTGCTGTAGTTCCTTTATAGCCCAACATTAGCCACCTTTAGCTTAGCGGTGGTGGCCTGGAGTCATGTGACCGTGCTGTAGTTCCTTTATAGCCCAACATTAGCCTCCTTTAGCTTAGCGGTGGTGACGTGAAGTCATGTGACCGTGCTGTAGTTCCTTTATAGCCCAACATTAGCCTCCTTTAGCTTAGCGGTGGTGACGTGAAGTCATGTGACCGTGCTGTAGTTCCTTTATAGCCCAACATTAGCCTCCTTTAGCTTAGCGGTGGTGACGTGAAGTCATGTGACCGTGCTGTAGTTCCTTTATAGCCCAACATTAGCCTCCTTTAGCTTAGCGGTGGTGACGTGAAGTCATGTGACCGTGCTGTAGTTCCTTTATAGCCCAACATTAGCCACCTTTAGCTTAGCGGTGGTGGCCTGGAGTCATGTGACCGTGCTGTAGTTCCTTTATAGCCCAACATTAGCCTCCTTTAGCTTAGCGGTGGTGACGTGAAGTCATGTGACCGTGCTGTAGTTCCTTTATAGCCCAACATTAGCCACCTTTAGCTTAGCGGTGGTGACGTGAAGTCATGTGACCGTGCTGTAGTTCCTTTATAGCCCAACATTAGCCTCCTTTAGCTTAGCGGTGTTGACGTGAAGTCATGTGACCGTGCTGTAGTTCCTTTATAGCCCAACATTAGCCTCCTTTAGCTTAGCGGTGGTGACGTGAAGTCATGTGACCGTGCTGTAGTTCCTTTATAGCCCAACATTAGCCACCTTTAGCTTAGCGGTGGTGACGTGAAGTCATGTGACCGTGCTGTAGATCCTTTATAGCCCAACATTAGCCTCATTTAGCTTAGCGGTGGTGACGTGAAGTCATGTGACCGTGCTGTAGTTCCTTTATAGCCCAACATTAGCCACCTTTAGCTTAGCGGTGGTGACGTGAAGTCATGTGACCGTGCTGTAGTTCCTTTATAGCCCAACATTAGCCACCTTTAGCTTAGCGGTGGTGACGTGAAGTCATGTGACCGTGCTGTAGTTCCTTTATAGCCCAACATTAGCCTCCTTTAGCTTAGCGGTGGTGACGTGAAGTCATGTGACCGTGCTGTAGTTCCTTTATAGCCCAACATTAGCCACCTTTAGCTTAGCGGTGGTGATGTGAAGTCATGTGACCGTGCTGTAGTTCTTTATATATTATATATATATATATATATTATGTATTAATCAGTGTTACTCACAGTGGGGGCTCTCCCTGCCTCCGGCCCTCAGCAGCAGCTTGGCAATGGGCGTGTTGTTGGTCATGATGGAGATGTCCAGAGGAGTTAGCCCCTGGCTGTTCGGGGTGTTCAGGTCCAGCTCCTCGGCTGAGAACTGGTAGAGAAGAATCTGCACCGAGTCCAGGTCCTGCTGCTCCACCGCCTCGAAGATGCAGTCGCTGCCCTGCATCGCCTGAGGACGAAACAAGCGCTCTCTTTTAGTGTCGGAAAATTACGCATTTTACTATTTTCTTCTCATACATTTCAGATGTTTCTGTTGTAAATTAACAACCGTAACCAAAATAATAACAAGTAACAAATCAGTAAATGTAGGACTTTAACCCTTGATTTAAAGTATATTCATTTAAACTTTTAACATATACTTAAAGGTGGAGTAGGTAAGTCTGAGGAACCGGCTCGAGATACACTTGTTGTTATATTCCATGGAATGCTCTGAACATCCCGACAGCAATGAATATCTGAAGTGCTTTGAAGCCGTGGCGCTGTAAAAAGCACGACCAATCATCTGAGTCGGCTAAAGTAACTGGATGGCCTACCTGCCTGTCAGCCTGCCATCTGGGCACACACTGATCTCGTGCCCTCATTGGTCACGTGCGCGTTCCTGTGTGTTGGAGGCGGGGCTCTGAGAGGAAGGGGCAGATTTCTTCCGGCTGTGTATTTTCAAACTCTAGCCACTCCAGCTGGTTTCTCCAAAATGACCTACCCCACCTTTAACCGTCTAGTGTCTCACTCCTCGAGTCCCTCAGCCATGATGAATCTCAGCAGGGAGGAGGTGATGAAGAGTGAGAAGATGAAGGGTGAGAGGATGTAGAAGCGACAGACACAGAAAGCTGTTGAATAGCTCTCAGTAGAAAGTGAACAAAAGCAGCTGGAGGCTCCGGAGCCTCTGGAGGGTGAGGGAATGCTCCGGTTTTGGGACAAAATGAACATGGGATCACTCCGGTCATTGTACGTACTTCGTCTCACTGGAATATTAACGGTCAGATTGAAAACAACATCGGCCCAGTTTCTCCGGTCAATGACGAGAGAGTTTTGAAAGTGACAAAACACTGTTTCACACATTTAAAAACAATTAAACAATTAAGCAATGTTTACCCAGGATTCAGGCACCTTCCCTGGCTTGTAAAATGTGGTGATGCGCCCTGGAGGTATCAGACTATTTTAAACATGTATACCCAGGATTCAATCACTTTTCCTGGCTTGTAAAGTGCTGTGAAGCAGCCTGTTCTCTGGGTGCAGTCTGCGTGCAAGAGCCATGCGCTGCAAGGAGATCTCTGGGTGTGCTCTGTGGCTCTCAAAGCCTGCTTCTCTCTGGCTGCTCTCTCCCTGTATTCACAGCACTTTCCCCCGCCTTTCAAACACTTATTGCTGGGTATGAAAGCCTTGTGCATCACCCTGGAGCTCTGCCTAGGTGCCTGTGAGTGTGGGACCCTGCTAACAGCAGTGAACCTGCAGACGACATTACAAACATATCAATCAGGCGTTTTAACACTTTTTTCCATGAAAATGATTTTTATTCACTATCATGGGGCTATATAAATCAAATTCCGGGTAATTAGGAGCACAATTGTACCTTTTACTATGTAAATGTATTTGTATTATATATTTTTGGGCTATTAAAGTGACATTTCTGGGTGACTTTGTCAGTTTATGGAGATTAGCCCACAATTCCCGGAGGTTCCAGGCCGAATTTGGGAGCTCAGAGGCGGCCTGCCATGCGCCCCCACCCGTGGAAAGCCGAAATAAGTAAAGAAAACGGTCAATTATAACTTAAAATAATCAAAAATGAAGTTTAAAAAAATTCTCGAAAAAACGACAAAGTGCCAACGGAGGAGGGGCTTCAAAAAGCTCAAGTCTTCGGCGCTTCGGTCGGAAGCCCCGGACACTTTTCCACTCCCCCGTTGCATTTTACAACGGAGAGGGGAATCGAGACCTCCCCTCCTCCGTCAAAAAAATGCATTCATGTTTTTCAAGCTACCATCCGCACGAAATCGGAAACCCGGTTTTTGAGAGGATTCAGAAAAAAACCGGCTGTTTCACATCATGGAGGAATGTGTCCGCAACATGAGTGCTTTGGCTCGGATACAATTGTTGCCTGGAGACCCCCCAGCATGGTTCTTACCAAACTTTAAGTTTTTTAACTGGTCTCTGGAGGAATGCAAGGGGAGTTTGATGGGACTCTACCAGCCTTAAGAGACACTATTTTGGGATACAATTTCTCCATTTTCACCCCTTTCTTCTGGTTCTCCCAAAAGATAACGTACTTTTTCTGACTCTGGAGGAATGCAAGGGGAGTTGACAGAGGACTCTTGCGGGCTCATGATGCACTATTTTCGGATACTTTTTTTCATTTTCAGCCCTTTTCCATGGATGAATTGAATCTTATTTGTTTTACATTTTGGTGAATTTGACCCAGTTCTGGTACCGCATTGCCTGGAGGATAGGACCGAGAGATGACAGACTCTCTGGCCGCCTCACAAGTCACTATTGTCGGACACTTTCTTTGCTTTACCCCGGTTCTATCACTCTTTCCTCCTTTGACCATAAAACGTGTTTCCTGCTGGGGTCCTGCCTGGTTCCGGGGCACCCCAAACCCTCTCATGGTCGGGGCACCATGAATTGATGCATCGGACCCAAAGTTGCCATCTCCAGCCCCGCGTTGGTGCGGAGGTGGGACCATTTAGCCCGGTGGTAACCCACGTCCTCCCTTGGTCCGTGTACCAGGCATTGAAGCATCGGATCCATTGTTGCAATCACCGGTTACGCTAACGCATATAAACGGAGAAACACAAAATAATTGAAATACAATCCACTGTGTCTGTTTCAGTAAGGATGTCGTCCGAATGCCCGGTGTGCAGACTCTTCTATCTGGCTTTGAACAAGCACCTTAAGCACACACATGCAGTGCGGAACTTGCAGGAAAGAGGCATCATTCTCAAAACGGCCAGTGGCAGAATAAATGTTGGGACCACACCCTGTCCCATCACAGGGTGTTCGTATGCTGGGAAGAGACCGTCATGTAACTCATGGCCACCCTGAGTTCTCCCGAGATGAAGCACATCAGGTCACAACGGGGAAGCACGCCTCCAGGAACCTGAACGCTCCCTTGAAGAGGGCTTGGGCTGCTGCTGGGCTAGAAACAGCCGTCACCTTCACAATCCTGCGCACTGGCTGACATTATCAAGCATCACCAAGATCCAGAGAGCAGGTCGATTCTCGCCAGGTTTATGTGTCACGACGTAAGCACTGCTGACCGGTTCTACGCGAATACGCCTGGAATAAAGGAGGGATTGAAGATCCGCTCCATGTTCAGGGCGGCGGCAGCAGCTGCATCATCATCGGAAGGAGTTCTACCGCCGTCAGATACCTCCGAAGAGGCCTCAGGGGCGGAGAGCAGCGATACCTCTTCTTCAGAGCCGGTTGACAGAGCCTTTTTCCGCCCGCTAATCATGTTTTTATTATCTTTATTATGTTTATTGTGTATACTGTTTTTGTAAAAATCGTGTGATAATGAAATAAATAATAAAACATGAATATAACCTTGAAGGTTCCCAGGGGCAGATACAGTGCCAGGTATCAGACTATTTAAAGAAAGTTTACCCAGGAGTCAGACACCTTCCCTGGCTTGTAAAATGCGGTGATGCGCCCTGGAGGTATCAGACTATTTTAAACAACTTTTCCCGCCTTTCAAACACTTATTCCTGGGTTTTAGCCTGTCATTTTGCACGATATGATTTAACATTGAAGCTCTCCTGGAAATGGACATATTCTGTGCATTTCCAGGAGAGGGTCAATGTTAAATGATATCTTGTTAAATGACAGGCTGAAACTCTCTTCCAGACGTTTGAAAACACTTTCCCCGACCATTTAAACATTATTTCTGGCTTGTAAAGTGCAGTGATGAGCCCTGGTAGCATCAGACTATTTAAAGGGTTACCAGGAGCATGAGCATATCCTCCACAGAAGGGGGGGTGGTGCCGTGAAGAAGGCCGAATATGGATGCTGATGGGCGGACAGAAAAGCACCACAAAATCCACCACCTTTAAGAGTTACCAGGGGCCTGAGGTTCTGTAGGGTGTGATCATCTGGGTTTAGTCCGTGGGGGAGTGCTGAAGTCCGGGGGCCCGGGGACTCACGGTGTGCAAGGTTATGGAGGTGTCCATATCAGGGACACATGCTGGAGGTCATTAGTCCGTCCTTTGGGGCTCTTGGAGGGGCCACAGAGAGGTGATTTCCCCGGTCTCTCTCCTGGAGGTGTGAAATAACCTGAGTCCCCATTTCAGGGACACATGCTGGAGGTCTCTCTCCCGAGAGTGGACGTCCATTGCCTCTAAATTGGGTCAGAGATCTAATAGAGGCTTCAGGATGTTAACTGGATTATTGAAAGCAGATCTTTATTGATCGTCCTCCTGACACAGGGTTCACCGCACACTGTTGGCTCCTTTCTGTCCTCCAGGAAGAAGAACACGAGACGGAGCTGCAGACGGAGTGAGAATCACCCCGAGGTGCTGTTGGTGTGGATACTCTCTTTCCGCACTGTCATGGGGCGGTTTGGGCGCAGTGGTGAGAGCGGAGGGAACAAGGGAAGCACCGGTTCAATCCCTCATTGATCGTCACTGCAGCATTCCGTTGTGCCCTTGAGCAAGACACGTCAGCCTTCATTCCTCCCGTGGGGGTTACATGTCTGATATATGTAACATGTATATAATACCGTGCATTTCAAGTGATAGATCTTCCTGCTCTACTGATACACCTTTTCCGCACTATCCATGTCTTTATTTTCCGATTGATTGATTAATTCCCCACTTTATTGATTCATGTCCTGCACTATTGATACGCCAATAAAGTGTCATCAATTAGGGCAATACAGGTATAAGGGTTTGCACCACGGGTTTAGTTGCGAACAAGAAATCTGAACCAAGATGGAAAACGTTCTACTCCTTTCATCAATCAATCAATAACTGGGTTAACCCTGAAGGGCGATCAATCAATCAACCAACCAATCAACCAACCAACCAACCAACGCAACCAATCACCAACCAACCATACCAACCAACCAACCAACCACCAACCACACCAAAACAATCACCCATCAATCAACCAATCAACCAACCAACCAACCAACCATCAACCAATCAACCAATCAATCAATCAATCAATTAATCACACCAATCACTCAACCAATCAATCAACCAATCAATCACCAAACCAATCAATCAATCAACCAATCAACCAACCAACCAATCAACCAATCAACCAATCAATCAACCAATCAATCAACCAATCAACCAACCAACCAATCAACCAACCAATCAACCAATCAACCAATCAACCAACCAATCAACCAACCAATCAACCAATCAAACAACCAACCAATCAACCAACCAATCAACCAATCAATCAACCAATCAACCAATCAACCAACCAATCAACCAACCAATCAACAACCAATCAACCAATCAACCAACCAACCAATCAACCAACCAACCAAACAACCAATCAACCAATCAATCAACCAATCAACCAACCAACCAATCAAATCAACCAATCAACCAACCAACCAAAACCCAATCAACAATCCAACCAATCAACCAAACCAACCAATCAACCAATCAACCAATCAATCAATCAACCAATCAACCAACCAATCAACCAACCAACCAATCAATCAACCAACCAATCAACCAATCAATCAACCAATCAATCAACCAATCAACCAATCAATCAACCAATCAATCAACCAATCAATCAACCAATCAACCAACCAATCAACCAACCAATCAATCAACCAATCAACCAATCAATCAACCAATCAACCAATCAACCAATCAATCAACCAACCAATCAACCAATCAACCAATCAACCAACCAATCAACCAACCAATCAACCAATCAACCAATCAATCAATCAACCAATCAACCAACCAATCAACCAATCAACCAACCAATCAATCAACCAATCAACCAACCAATCAACCAACCAATCAATCAATCAATCATCAATCAACCAATCAACCAACCAACCAATCAACCAACCAATCAACCAATCAACCAATCAACCAATCAACCAATCACCAACCAATCAACCAATCAACCAATCAACCAATCAACCACCAATCAACCAACCAATCAACCAACCAATCAATCAACCAATCAATCATCAATCAACCAATCAATAATCAACCAATCAATCAACCAATCAACCAATCAACCAATCAACCAATCAACCAACAATCAACCAACCAATCAATCAACCAATCAACCAATCAACCAATCAATCAACCAATCAACCGATCAAGAATGTGAAGTTAGCGTGCAGAGGGATGAATGATCTTGAACAGCGATTGTCTTCAGAGCAGGAATATCTACCCCCTGATAGCAACAGATGGAATGGACCTGAAGACGGCCTGGAGAGGCCAGTGTCCTCTCTGCTGTGAGGACCAAGTGCACAGCTTTCGCTTCCTCGGCGGTCTCAGTGTGCTGCTCTGCAGGACCACAGTCACACCGAGGCAGCGACTCACCGAGGCCTTTCGGAGGCGGTCGGTCTTCCCGAAGAAGTAGGTGTCCTCGAAGGAGGCGTGCTTCCTCTCAGCTTCTCCGACAGGTTCCTGTAGAGGCGCTTGGCGGCGCGTGGGGGAGGCGGGCCTCTCGGGGCACTTCCTGCTCTGAGTCAGCTGCAGGTTCTGCATCTGCTGAGTCATCGTGACCGGGCAGGCTCCTGAGGGGAGGAGTCAGGAGGTCACCTATCACTGAGGGGGAGGAGTCAGAGGTCACCTGTCATGCAAGATCCACTTCCTCACGTCTCTCCTACATCAACATGTGTCCCCTCTTCTTCATGTCTCTCCTACATCAACATGTGTCCCCTCTGTGTAGAGGGGACACATGTCTCTTCTACATCAACATGTGTCCCCTCTTCTTCCTGTCTCTTCTACATCAACATGTGTCCCCCTCTGTGTAGAGGGGACACATGTCTCTTCTACATCAACATGTGTCCCCTCTTCTTCATGTCTCTTCTACATCAACATGTGTCCCCTCTTCTTCATGTCCTCTTCTACATCAACATGTGTCCCCTCTTCTTCTCCATGTCTCTTCTACATCAACATGTGTCCCCTCTTCTTCATGTCTCTTCTTTCTACATCAACATGTGTCCCCTCTTCTTCATGTCTCTTCTACATCAACATGTGTCCCCTCTTCTTCCTGTCTCTTCTCCATCAACATGTGTCCCCCTCTTCCTCATGTCTCTCCTACATCAACATGTGTCCCCTATGTTGTAGAGGGGACACATGTCTCTTCTACATCAACATGTGTCCCCTCTTCCTCATGTCTCTCCTACATCAACATGTGTTCCCTCTGTGAAGAGGGGACACATGTCTCTTCTACATCAACATGTGTCCCCTCTTCTTCATGTCTCTTCTACATCAACATGTGTCCCCCTCTTCTTCCTGTTTTCTTCTACATCAACATGTGTCCCCTCTCTCTTCCTGTCTCTTCTTCATCAAACATGTGTCCCCTCTTCCTCATGTCTCTTCTTCATCAACACGTGTCCCCTCTTCTTCCTGTCCTCCTCTACATCAACATGTGTCCCCTCTTCCTCATGTCTCTTCTAACTCAAACATGTGTCCCCTCTTCTCCCATGGTCTCTTCTACATCAACACGGTGTCCCCTCTTCCCCATGTCTCTTCTACATCAACTGTGTCCCCTCTTCCTCATGTCTCTTCTACATCAACAATGTGTCCCCTCTTCCTCATGTCTCTTCTACATCAACATGTGTCCCCTCTTCTTCATGTATCTTCTACATCAACATGTGTCCCCTC
>NW_027262003.1:0-17078 GCF_902827115.2 Pseudochaenichthys georgianus | reverse complement strand
TGGTTTGTTTGCAATACTGTGAGAACTACGGTGGCCGTGATCGTATAGTGGTTAGTTCTCTGCGTTGTGGCCGCAGGAACCCCGGTTCTAATCCGGGTCACGGCATCAGTTGCAGTCTGTTTTATGTTTTTGCCTCAACCTACCTACTGCATTTTTAGTTCATTTTATACAGTTTAAAAGCTGCTACGAAAGCAAAAAAACAAAGGGTTAGTGGCGCAATCGATAATGCGTCTGACTACGGATCAGAAGATTCCAGGTTCGACTCCTGGCTAGCTCGTCTCACTTTAGTAAATCAATTGTTCCTCATTTCCCAATGTCCTTCACAGAAAGCTGTCCGTCAAAGTACACCTGGAATGAGGGATTGACATGATGATGGGTCAATGGGCTTTCAACATTTCCAACAGTACTTCTCAACAACAGTCCATCAAAGTCAATGAACATTTGAAACGAGGAACAACACTATTATGGCCCTTCAACAAAAAACCAAGCGAATGTGAAATATTTCGTTTTTAGCCTACGTGGGCTTTTGACTTCTGGTCATTTGAGCTTTACAGTAATTCCCAGCCTATGAGTATGTGTCTGAACTCTGTCAGTCATAGGGGGTATAGCTCAGTGGTAGAGCATTTGACTGCAGATCAAGAGGTCCCCAGTTCAAATCTGGGTGACCCCTTTGTAATTGTACTTTCCTTCAGAATGGTATGTTTGCAATACTGTGAGAACTACGGTGGCCGTGATCGTATAGTGGTTAGTTCTCTGCGTTGTGGCCGCAGCAACCCCGGTTCTAATCCGGGTCACGGCAGCAATTGCAGTCTGTTTTATGTTTTTGCCTCAACCTACCTACTGCATTTTTAGTTCATTTTCTACAGTTTAAAAGCTGCTACGAAAGCAAAAAACAAAGGGTTAGTGGCGCAATGGATAATGCGTCTGACTACGGATCAGAAGATTCCAGGTTGGACTCCTGGCTAGCTAGTCTTGCTTTAGGAAATCAATTGTTCCTCATTTCCTAATGTACTTCACAAAAAGCTGTCCGTCAAAGTACACCTGGGGGGTATACTGCGAAGCAGGATTTTCGCTTAGCCGGCTAAATTCAGGGAAAACTCCGGCTTTCTGGTCATCCGAAGCTGGTTCTCTTTTTAGCAGGCTAGATCTCCATGGTAATATATGCTAAGCAGCTAACCTGGTCGGGACCAGGGGGGTATACTGCGAAGCAGGATTTTCGCTTAGCCGGCTAAATTCAGGGAAAACTCCGGCTTTCCGGTCATCAGAAGCTGGTTCTCTTTTTAGCAGGCTAGATCTCCATGGTAATATATGCTAAGCAGCTAACCTGGTCGGGACCAGGTTAGGTTGCAGGCTAAGAGCTCAACTCAGTGAAAGCACCGCCTTCTGACCAATCAGAGCTCAGTGTGCGGAGTTTAAAGCGATCAAGTCATATTACAGGAGAAAGGAAATACAGAAAAACTGCCGTCGCAGGAAAGACGGCCGGCAAAAATCACCGACTGTGTGAACGTGAACATGAATAGAATATCACCTCCATCTTCAGAGCAATCTGACTATTATAACATTAGCGTTAAGAAAGCTTACTTAAATATCGGCCACAACATAAGTAACCGGATCAGAGTACATTAAGTACAGTCCGCGGCATATCACATAATGTATCATATCTCCTTATCTGAGTCAGCTGAGCCGTATCTGGCCGTGCAACACTCACAGTGTCACATACTGTCTGCAGAAGTATTATTTTAAGCAACACATAAGTTGACGAAACACTCGAGACAAATGTAATTGAAGTCAGATCGTGTTTTAGACGGGGCAGTGATATCATAAACCTGTTAATGTACGCATTCAAACACTTGTTCTGTTCCCAGCTGTATTCACCTTGCAGGTGCAGCTCTGTGGCTTTTATCCTGGATAAAGTGTTTAAGTCATGGATGTTTAAAGTTTAACTTCTTCATTTTTGACTAGTATTAAAGTTCACTTTTCATTCAGGAAGTATGACGCTGCGCTGTCAGTATGCTTCTCCATGTTTGTGATTGGTCGAATGCTCCAAATACCACCCCTTTCATGTGAACGCGCACCTAACTAGATAGGACACGGCTGGCTTGAGCGATCCACTTGATAACCAGCGTCGTAGTACAGTTTAGCGAGAGCGCGTATGTTTTGGATTAGGCCAACCGGCTAACTCAAACATATCCAGGTTAGGTTGAACCAGGTTCGTAGTATAGGCCCCAGGTTAGGTTGCAGGCTAAGAGCTCAACTCAGTGAAAGCACCACCTGCTGACCAATCAGAGCTCAGTGTGCGGAGTTTAAAGCGATCAAGTCATATTACAGGAGAAAGGAAATACAGAAAAACTGCCGTCGCAGGAAAGACGGCCGGCAAAAATCACCGACTGTGTGAACGTGAACATGAATAGAATATCACCTCCATCTTCAGAGCAATCTGACTATTATAACATTGGCGTTAAGAAAGCTTACTTAAATATCGGCCACAACATAAGTAACCGGATCAGAGTACATTAAGTACAGTCCGCGGCATATCACTTCATAATGTATCATATATCTCCTTATCTGAGTCAGCTGAGCCGTATCTGGCCGTGCAACACTCACAGTGTCACATACTGTATGCAGAAGTATTATTTTAAGCAACACATTAAGTTGACGAAACACTCGAGACAAATGTAATTGAAGTCAGATCGTGTTTTAGACGGGGCAGTGATATCATGAACCTGTTAATGTACGCATTCAAACACTTTCTCTTTTTCCAGCTGTATTCACCTTGCAGGTGCAGCTATGTGGCTTTTATCCTGGATAAAGTGTTTAAGTCATGGATGTTTAAAGTTTAACTTCTTCATTTTTGACTAGTATTAAAGTTCACTTTTCATTCAGGAAGTATGACGCTGCGCTGTCAGTACGCTTCTCCATGTTTGTGATTGGTCGAATGCTCCAAATACCACCCCTTTCATGTGAACGTGCACCTAACTAGATAGGACACGGCTGGCTTGAGCGATCCACTTGATAACCCGTGTTGTAGTACAGTTTAGCGAGAACGCGTATGTTTTGTATTAGGCCAACCGGCTAACTCAAACATATCCAGGTTAGGTTGAACCAGCTTCGTAGTATAGGCCCCTGGAATGAGGGATTGACATGATGATGGGTCAATGGGCTTTCAACATTTCCAACAGTACTTCTCAACAAACAGTCCATCAAAGTCAATGAACATTTGAAACGAGGAACAACACTATTATGGCCCTTCAAGAAAAAACCAAGCGAATGTGAAATATTTTGTTTTTAGCCTACGTGGGCTTTTGACTTCTGGTCATTTGAGCTTTACAGTAATTCCCAGCCTATGAGTATGTGTCTGAACTCTGTCAGTCACAGGGGGTATAGCTCAGTGGTAGAGCATTTGACTGCAGATCAAGAGGTCCCCAGTTCAAATCTGGGTGCCCCCTTTGTAATTGTACTTTCCTTCAGAATGGTATGTTTGCAATACTGTGAGAACTACGGTGGCCGTGATCGTATAGTGGTTAGTTCTCTGCGTGGTGGCAGCAGCAACCCCGGTTCTAATCCGGGTCACGGCAGCAGTTGCAGTCTGATTTTATGTTTTTGCCTCAACCTACCTACTGCATTTTTAGTTCATTTTATACAGTTTAAAAGCTGCTACGAAAGCAAAGAACAAAGGGTTAGTGGCGCAATGGATAACGCGTCTGACTACGGATCAGAAGATTCCAGGTTCGACTCCTGGCTAGCTCGTCTCGCTTTAGGAAATCAATTGTTCCTCATTTCCTAATGTCCTTCACAAAAAGCTGTCCGTCAAAGTACATCTGGAATGAGGGATTGACATGATGATGGGTCAATGGGCTTTCAACATTTCCAACAGTACTTCTCAACAAACAGTCCATCAAAGTCAATGAACATTTGAAACGAGGAACAACACTATTATGGCCCTTCAACATAAAACCAAGCAAATGTGAAATATTTCGTTTTTAGCCTACGTGGGCTTTTGACTTCTGGTCATTTGAGCTTTACAGTAATTCCCAGCCTATGAGTATGTGTCTGAACTCTGTCAGTCATAGGGGGTATAGCTCAGTGTTAGAGCATTTGACTGCAGATCAAGAGGTCCCCAGTTCAAATCTGGGTGCCCCCTTTAAATTGTACTTTCCTTCAGTATGGTATGTTTGCATTACTGTGAGAACTACGGTGGCCGTGATCGTATAGTGGTTAGTTCTCTGCGTTGTGGCCGCAGCAACCCCGGTTCTAATACGGGTCACGGCAGCAGTTGCAGTCTGTTTTATGTGTTTGCTTCAACCTACCTACTGCATTTTTAGTTCATTTTCTACAGTTTAAAAGCTGCTACGAAAGCAAAAAACAAAGGGTCAGTGGCGCAATGGATAATGCGTCTGACTACGGATCAGAAGATTCCAGGTTCGACTCCTGGCTAGCTAGTCTTGCTTTAGGAAATCAATTGTTCCTCATTTCCTAATGTACTTCACAAAAAGCTGTCCGTCAAAGTACACCTGGGGGGTATACTGCGAAGCAGGATTTTCGCTTAGCCGGCTAAATTCAGGGAAAACTCCGGCTTTCTGGTCATCCGAAGCTGGTTCTCTTTTTAGCAGGCTAGATCTCCATGGTAATATATGCTAAGCAGCTAACCTGGTCGGGACCAGGGGGGTATACTGCGAAGCAGGATTTTCGCTTAGCCGGCTAAATCCAGGGAAAACTCCGGCTTTCCGGTCATCCGAAGCTGGTTCTCTTTTTAGCAGGCTAGATCTCCATGGTAATATATGCTAAGCAGCTAACCTGGTCGGGACCAGGTTAGGTTGCAGGCTAAGAGCTCAACTCAGTGAAAGCACCGCCTTCTGACCAATCAGAGCTCAGTGTGCGGAGTTTAAAGCGATCAAGTCATATTACAGGAGAAAGGAAATACAGAAAATCTGCCGTCGCAGGAAAGACGGCCGGCAAAAATCACCGACTGTGTGAACGTGAACATGAATAGAATATCACCTCCATCTTCAGAGCAATCTGACTATTATAACATTAGCGTTAAGAAAGCTTACTTAAATATCGGCCACAACATAAGTAACCGGATCAGAGTACATTAAGTACAGTCCGCGGCATATCACATAATGTATCATATCTCCTTATCTGAGTCAGCTGAGCCGTATCTGGCTGTGCAACACTCACAGTGTCACATACTGTATGCAGAAGTATTATTTTAAGCAACACATAAGTTGACGAAACACTCGAGACAAATGTAATTGAAGTCAGATCGTGTTTTAGACGGGGCAGTGATATCATAAACCTGTTAATGTACGCATTCAAACACTTGTTCTGTTCCCAGCTGTATTCACTTTGCAGGTGCAGCTCTGTGGCTTTTATCCTGGATAAAGTGTTTAAGTCATGGATGTTTAAAGTTTAACTTCTTCATTTTTGACTAGTATTAAAGTTCACTTTTCATTCAGGAAGTATGACGCTGCGCTGTCAGTACGCTTCTCCATGTTTGTGATTGGTCGAATGCTCCAAATACCACCCCTTTCATGTGAACGCGCACCTAACTAGATAGGACACGGCTGGCTTGAGCGATCCACTTGATAACCAGCGTCGTAGTACAGTTTAGCGAGAGCGCGTATGTTTTGGATTAGGCCAACCGGCTAACTCAAACATATCCAGGTTAGGTTGAACCAGGTTCGTAGTATAGGCCCCAGGTTAGGTTGCAGGCTAAGAGCTCAACTCAGTGAAAGCACCACCTGCTGACCAATCAGAGCTCAGTGTGCGGAGTTTAAAGCGATCAAGTCATATTACAGGAGAAAGGAAATACAGAAAAACTGCCGTCGCAGGAAAGACGGCCGGCAAAAATCACCGACTGTGTGAACGTGAACATGAATAGAATATCACCTCCATCTTCAGAGCAATCTGACTATTATAACATTAGCGTTAAGAAAGCTTACTTAAATATCGGCCACAACATAAGTAACCGGATCAGAGTACATTAAGTACAGTCCGCGGCATATCACATAATGTATCATATCTCCTTATCTGAGTCAGCTGAGCCGTATCTGGCCGTGCAACACTCACAGTGTCACATACTGTATGCAGAAGTATTATTTTAAGCAACACATAAGTTGACGAAACACTCGAGACAAATGTAATTGAAGTCAGATCGTGTTTTAGACGGGGCAGTGATATCATAAACCTGTTAATGTACGCATTCAAACACTTGTTCTGTTCCCAGCTGTATTCACCTTGCAGGTGCAGCTCTGTGGCTTTTATCCTGGATAAAGTGTTTAAGTCATGGATGTTTAAAGTTTAACTTCTTCATTTTTGACTAGTATTAAAGTTCACTTTTCATTCAGGAAGTATGACGCTGCGCTGTCAGTACGCTTCTCCATGTTTGTGATTGGTCGAATGCTCCAAATACCCAGTGTTGGGAAAGTTCACTTTCTACATGAACTAGTTCAGTTCACAGTTCACACATTTTAAAATGAACTAGTTCAGTTCATAGTTCATAATTCAAAATGTTGAACTAAAGTTCATGGTTTCAAAAATGAACTAATTTATAGTTCATAGTTATTTTTTCAATACGTTGCTGCGAGCTATTATTTGTCTCCTGTACGATGTTAATGGGCCATTTCAATTTTTACAATATCCTCAGAGGGCCGTACAAGTTATTGACCTCTGCTTAAAAAAACTAAAATCACAGCCCATTCATTTCATTCTGTGCAAAGAAAAAGCAACCTCTTAATCCAGATATCTCACCATGACTCGCGTATGCATGCACGTGCACGGTGTGATGTGACCACCAAAACAGAAAGATATGGACACAAGATGTGTGCAAATGTATTTAGTTTCCTATCCATGTGAACATGATTTAAGTGGGGGGGGGACCTAACCTCCTCTAGGGGGATCCGGGGGGCATGCTCCCCTGGGAAGATTTTTTTTAAATGTTGAAGTTAAAAGCATCAATCTGGTGCACTTTGAGAGCAACATTAGGAGATCTATGGACACATCTCTCAACACCCAAACACAACTGTAAGCAGATTTTCTTTTAATTTATGGATATTTGACAAATCACTCCCCTTTCAAACTGTATTCTTCTTTATTAATAACTGTCATATAGTATTTTATACCTGTTTACTTTATTCTCTTATTTTTTTTATAACTATAATGATCATATAAAGATGTGCCTTTACCTCACTGGTTGTAGACAAAGCTTCTTATATTCGTTAGCATAGCTAGCTAACCAGATGCTAATGATAACAACAAAGTTATTGACTGTATGACAGATGAGCAGATCGCCACTGGGCTTTCAACTAAAGACACAGACACGCAGAAACTGTGGCATGTGTATGGACTTTCTGCCATTTCTGAAGTGCTGGAGTGGCGTTCTGGTGCTCTCCGTCAGAACTGCACCCCTGTCAGTCGAGACATATACCACGTGATGACACGTTAGGCTCGTGTTGTGTTCAAGGACCCTGATCTTGGCCAGGAAAAACAGGCACTTGCTTGTTTAATTATTTTGCGGTCTGGATTTCTTTCATTTTTTTATTTTTTGCGTGTGTTTATACATTACCTCGAGGGCCGTACCAAATTGTCTCGCGGGCCGTATACGGCCCGGAGGCCGGAGGTTCCCCACCCCTGCCGTAGAGTCTCACTCTGAGCGAGTGCCGCTGCAGCTGCTCTCGGCTTCGTCCATACTAATTCATTCATTCATTCATTCAATGCTCGCCGGTTTCGCGGTTCCACATTGTTTGTTGTGAGGAGTCTGATATATTTAGTATATTTATATTTGAGTGCGACAGCCAGGGGTGACAGGCGCGTACGCGTCACAGGCAGCTTGCTGTTGCCAAATTGGGTGGTTTTCCGCATTATTTTGAAGCCTGTTTACGGTGTGTTTTAACTGGGTTTTCGGCTGAAAGGCATATGAAATCTGGCACACTTTTGAACGCCGTTATAATACAGTGCTGAGAATGAACGCACTTTTGAACGCCGTTATACAGCGCTGAGAATGAACGCGTTCTCAATTACGTTCATCTAGCGGAAATACACTACGTTCAGTTCACGTTCGCCCAAAATATGAACGCGTTCATGAACGATCGTTCATTGAACGCGTTCAAGTACATCACTGCAAATACCACCCCTTTCATGTGAACGCGCACCTAACTAGATAGGACACGGCTGGCTTGAGCGATCCACTTGATAACCAGCGTCGTAGTACAGTTTAGCGAGAGCGCGTATGTTTTGGATTAGGCCAACCGGCTAACTCAAACATATCCAGGTTAGGTTGAACCAGGTTCGTAGTATAGGCCCCAGGTTAGGTTGCAGGCTAAGAGCTCAACTCAGTGAAAGCACCACCTGCTGACCAATCAGAGCTCAGTGTGCGGAGTTTAAAGCGATCAAGTCATATTACAGGAGAAAGGAAATACAGAAAAACTGCCGTCGCAGGAAAGACGGCCGGCAAAAATCACCGACTGTGTGAACGTGAACATGAATAGAATATCACCTCCATCTTCAGAGCAATCTGACTATTATAACATTGGCGTTAAGAAAGCTTACTTAAATATCGGCCACAACATAAGTAACCGGATCAGAGTACATTAAGTACAGTCCGCGGCATATCACTTCATAATGTATCATATATCTCCTTATCTGAGTCAGCTGAGCCGTATCTGGCCGTGCAACACTCACAGTGTCACATACTGTATGCAGAAGTATTATTTTAAGCAACACATTAAGTTGACGAAACACTCGAGACAAATGTAATTGAAGTCAGATCGTGTTTTAGACGGGGCAGTGATATCATGAACCTGTTAATGTACGCATTCAAACACTTTCTCTTTTTCCAGCTGTATTCACCTTGCAGGTGCAGCTATGTGGCTTTTATCCTGGATAAAGTGTTTAAGTCATGGATGTTTAAAGTTTAACTTCTTCATTTTTGACTAGTATTAAAGTTCACTTTTCATTCAGGAAGTATGACGCTGCGCTGTCAGTACGCTTCTCCATGTTTGTGATTGGTCGAATGCTCCAAATACCACCCCTTTCATGTGAACGTGCACCTAACTAGATAGGACACAGCTGGCTTGAGCGATCCACTTGATAACCCGTGTTGTAGTACAGTTTAGCGAGAACGCGTATGTTTTGTATTAGGCCAACCGGCTAACTCAAACATATCCAGGTTAGGTTGAACCAGCTTCGTAGTATAGGCCCCTGGAATGAGGGATTGACATGATGATGGGTCAATGGGCTTTCAACATTTCCAACAGTACTTCTCAACAAACAGTCCATCAAAGTCAATGAACATTTGAAACGAGGAACAACACTATTATGGCCCTTCAAGAAAAAACCAAGCGAATGTGAAATATTTCGTTTTTAGCCTACGTGGGCTTTTGACTTCTGGTCATTTGAGCTTTACAGTAATTCCCAGCCTATGAGTATGTGTCTGAACTCTGTCAGTCACAGGGGGTATAGCTCAGTGGTAGAGCATTTGACTGCAGATCAAGAGGTCCCCAGTTCAAATCTGGGTGCCCCCTTTGTAATTGTACTTTCCTTCAGAATGGTATGTTTGCAATACTGTGAGAACTACGGTGGCCGTGATCGTATAGTGGTTAGTTCTCTGCGTTGTGGCCGCAGCAACCCAGGTTCTAATCCGGGTCACGGCAGCAGTTGCAGTCTGTTTTATGTTTTTGCCTCAACCTACCTACTGCATTTTTAGTTCATTTTTTACAGTTTAAAAGCTGCTACCAAAGCAAAAAAACCAAAGGGTTAGTGGCGCAATGGATAATGAGTCTGACTACGGATCAGAAGATTCCAGGTTCGACTCCTGGCTAGCTAGTCTTGCTTTAGGAAATCAATTGTTCCTCATTTCCTAATGTACTTCACAAAAAGCTGTCCGTCAAAGTACACCTGGAATGAGGGATTGACATGATGATGGGTCAATGGGCTTTCAACATTTCCAACAGTACTTCTCAACAAACAGTCCATCAAAGTCAATGAACATTTGAAACGAGGAACAACACTATTATGGCCCTTCAAGAAAAAACCAAGCGAATGTGAAATATTTCGTTTTTAGCCTACGTGGGCTTTTGACTTCTGGTCATTTGAGCTTTACAGTAATTCCCAGCCTATGAGTATGTGTCTGAACTCTGTCACTCATAGGGGTATAGCTCAGTGGTAGAGCATTTGACTGCAGACCAAGAGGTCCCCAGTTCAAATCTGGGTGCCCCCTTTGTAAGTGTACTTTCCTTCAGAATGGTATGTTTGCAATACTGTGAGAACTACGGTGGCCGTGATCGTATAGTGGTTAGTACTCTGCGTTGTGGCCGCAGCAACCCCGGTTCGAATCCGGGTCACGGCAGCAGTTGCAGTCTGCTTTTATGTTTTTGCTTCAACCTACCTACTGCATTTTTAGTTCATTTTATACAGTTTAAAAGCTGCTACGAAAGCAAAAAACAAAGGGTTAGTGGCGCAATGGATAAAGCGTCTGACTACGGATCAGAAGATTCCAGGTTCGACTCCTGTCTAGCTCGTCTCGCTTTAGGAAATCAATTGTTCCTCATTTCCTAATGTACTTCACAAAAAGCTGTCTGTCAAAGTACACCTGGAATGAGGGATTGACATGATGATGGGTCAATGGGCTTTCAACATTTCCAACAGTACTTCTCAACAACAGTCCATCAAAGTCAATGAACATTTGAAACGAGGAACAACACTATTATGGCCCTTCAACAAAAAACCAAGCGAATGTGAAATATTTCGTTTTTAGCCTACGTGGGCTTTTGACTTCTGGTCATTTGAGCGTTACAGTAATTCCCAGCCTATGAGTATGTGTCTGAACTCTGTCACTCATAGGAGGTATAGCTCAGTGGTAGAGCATTTGACTGCAGATCAAGAGGTCCCCAGTTCAAATCTGGGTGCCCCCTTTGTAAGTGTACTTTCCTTCAGAATGGTATGTTTGCAATACTGTGAGAACTACGGTGATCGTACAGTGGTTAGTTCTCTGCGTGGTGGCAGCAGCAACCCCGGTTCTAATCCGGGTCACGGCAGCAGTTGCAGTCTGATTTTATGTTTTTGCCTCAACCTACCTACTGCATTTTTAGTTCATTTTATACAGTTTAAAAGCTGCTACGAAAGCAAAAAACAAAGGGTTAGTGGCGCAATGGATAAAGCGTCTGACTACGGATCAGAAGATTCCAGGTTCGACTCCTGGCTAGCTCGTCTCGCTTTAGGAAATCAATTGTTCCTCATTTCCTAATGTACTTCACATAAAGCTGTCCGTCAAAGTACATCTGGAATGAGGGATTGACATGATGATGGGTCAATGGGCTTTCAATATTTCCAACAGTACTTCTCAACAAACAGTCCATCAAAGTCAATAGGCTTGTTTGAGACACATTGCGGCTCGCCTCGAAAGTAGACGAGAGTAGCCGATCGCAGCCGGGGGAGGTGTCAAAATGCTCGTCTTAAGTCGGACAGCTCGGACTCGGAGTCGGCTTGACTGGCTGAGTTTGCAATGGCGGAATTTGCGTTGGCGTTTTTCGTTGCAGATGAAGTGGATGCAATAGAAATCCCACATGTATTGTATGGAGAATGACATGATCTAAAGGGACTGTGATTGAGAGAAAATTAAATATTTGTTTACAATAAACATGAATATGTCATTTGTTTGATTTGCATTAAAAGACAATACCATTTTTGATTTAAATGATAGATTACCTTGTGCATTTGTTGCAGCCCTTGCTTGCTGCATAAGTGCAGCTGCTAAACTGTTATCTGAAAAATAATTTACATCATTTAAAATCATATCCAGATTGTTGGAATGCAATTTAGTTGTTTACTCACCATTTTGTAGTCTTTGGGAAATGTCTTGTGAGACTCTTACAGTGATGTCTCCCTGTCCATCACGCAGTGTAAGCACCACAAATTCCATTTGACCCACTGTAGACAGAGGTGATCTCCATTGCTTTATATAGGTGTGTTAATTCAGTCATGATGATGAACCACACCAGTGACTGGGTTCCATAATTAGAAATGCTCCTCCCTCTTAATGTTTGCAAAACTGATAGGTGGACAGGCTACAAATGATCAGTCCCTTCAGATCCGCACACATGAAGCTTCATGAGCATGAACTGAACAGACCTGCTGCTGTGTTAATTCTTTAGCTGCCACTTTAAGCTTTATGATGTGTACAACATGGATGTAATTTGATTTAATCTTGCCATTTTAAATGATGTATTCAATAAATAAGGTTAAACCAAATCATTACATTACAATAGATTTTATTTTAATGATTTGGTTTAACTTATAGAGAAACTTTATTGTTATTGCACATATTACAGGTACTGAGACAACGAAATGCAGTTTAGCTTCTAACCAGGTGCAACAAGCAGTGAAGTGGAAAGTAATGTACACAATCTACAGAATAACATATAGAATCAATTGAATGATGAATAAACAGTGGGGTATGAATACACTAGATATCAGCCTGTGAGCAGTATGAACAGTGTGTATGAATATGCTAAGATATATAAAGTATGAAAACGGTAAGCAGTATAGTATAAAATATATAGATATTAATTTCATGATGATAAACATTGTGGAACAATGATGAAAAATGGGAATGGATGTGGCGACGTAAAACTGACACAAAACAACAACAAACTTTTGCCAGCCAATTGGAGAGTTTCATCAGCAGCACGTGGTAAAAACCACCAATGAACGCTCAGCTCGAGATACCAGCGAGCCGTTTCCCATCAAGCATTTCGCTTCCGCAGCTCGTGGAGAGCAACTGCGCCAACTCGCCTCGCCTCGCTCTCAAGGCTGCGGGCGTCTTTGTCCCGCGAGATTTCAAAGTCTCATGTGGGCGAGCCTCCAGAGCAAGTCGGACAAAATGACTAACCATCATGCAACGCACTAGCAAGACGTTGATCGCTACAGCGCAGGTCTGCGCAGGTCTTGCTTGTCTCAAACAAGCCTAATGAACATTTGAAACGAGGAACAACACTATTATGGCCCTTCAACAAAAAACCAAGCGAATGTGAAATATTTCGTTTTTAGCCTACGTGGGCTTTTGACTTCTGGTCATTTGAGCTTTACAGTAATTCCCAGCCTATGAGTATGTGTCTGAACTCTGTCACTCATAGGGGGTATAGCTCAGTGGTAGAGCATTTGACTGCAGATCAAGAGGTCCCCAGTTCAAATCTGGGTGCCCCCTTTGTAAGTGTACTTTCCTTCAGAATGGTATGTTTGCAATAATGTGAGAACTACGGTGGCGGTGATCCTATAGTGGTTAGTACTCTGCGTTGTGGCCGCAGCAACCCCGGTTCGAATCTGGGTCACGGCAGCAGTTGCAGTCTACTTTTATGTTTTTGCTTCAACCTACCTACTGCATTTTTAGTTCATTTTATACAGTTTAAAAGCTGCTACGAAAGCAAAAAACAAAGGGTTAGTGGTGCAATGGATAACGCGTCTGACTACGGATCAGAAGATTCCAGGTTCGACTCCTGGCTAGCTCGTCTCGCTTTAGGAAATCAATTGTTCCTCATTTCCTAATGTACTTCACAAAAAGCTGTCCGTCAAAGTAAACCTGGAATGAGGGATCGACATGGGTCAATGGGCTTTCAACATTTCCAACAGTACTTCTCAACAAACAGTCCATCAAAGTCAATGAACATTTGAAACGAGGAACAACACTATTATGGCCCTTCAACAAAAAACCAAGCGAATGTGAAATATTTCGTTTTTAGCCTACGTGGGCTTTTGACTTCTGGTCATTTGAGCTTTACAGTAATTCCCAGCCTATGAGTATGTGTCTGAACTCTGTCACTCATAGGGGGTATAGCTCAGTGGTAGAGCATTTGACTGCAGATCAAGAGGTCCCCAGTTCAAATCTGGGTGCCCCCTTTGTAAGTGTACTTTCCTTCAGAATGGTATGTTTGCAATAATGTGAGAACTACGGTGGCGGTGATCGTATAGTGGTTAGTACTCTGCGTTGTGGCCGCAGCAACCCCGGTTCGAATCTGGGTCACGGCAGCAGTTGCAGTCTACTTTTATGTTTTTGCTTCAACCTACCTACTGCATTTTTAGTTCATTTTATACAGTTTAAAAGCTGCTACGAAAGCAAAAAACAAAGGGTTAGTGGCGCAATGGATAACGCGTCTGACTACGGATCAGAAGATTCCCGGTTTCGACTCCTGGCTAGCTCGTCTCGCTTTAGGAAATCAATTGTTCCTCATTTCCTAATGTACTTCACAAAAAGCTGTCCGTCAAAGTAAACCTGGAATGAGGGATCGACATGGGTCAATGGGCTTTCAACATTTCCAACAGTACTTCTCAACAAACAGTCCATCAAAGTCAATGAACATTTGAAACGAGGAACAACACTATTATGGCCCTTCAACAAAAAACCAAGCGAATGTGAAATATTTCGTTTTTAGCCTACGTGGGCTTTTGACTTCTGGTCATTTGAGCTTTACAGTAATTCCCAGCCTATGAGTATGTGTCTGAACTCTGTCAGTCATAGGGGGTATAGCTCAGTGGTAGAGCATTTGACTGCAGATCAAGAGGTCCCCAGTTCAAATCTGGGTGCCCCCTTTGTAAGTGTACTTTCCTTCAGAATGGTATGTTTGCAATACTGTGAGAACTACAGTGGCCGTGATCGTATAGTGGTTAGTACTCTGCGTTGTGGCCGCAGCAACCCCCGTTCGAATCCTGGTCACGGCAGCAGTTGCAGTCTGATTTTATGTTTTTGCCTCAACCTACCTACTGCATTTTTAGTTCATTTTCTACAGTTTAAAAGCTGCTACGAAAGCAAAAAAACAAAGGGTTAGTGGGGCAATAGATAACGCGTCTGACTACGGAACAGAAGATTCCTGGTTCGACTCCTGGCTAGCTCGTCTCACTTTAGTAAATCAATTGTTCCTCATTTCCTAATGTACTTCTCAAAAAGCTGTCCGTCAAAGTACACCTGGAATGAGGGATCGACATGGGTCAATGGGCTTTCAACATTTACAACAGTACTTCTCAACAAACAGTCCATCAAAGTCAGTGAACATTTGAAACGAGGAACAACACTATTATGGCCCTTCAACATGAAACCAAGCGAATGTGAAATATTTCGTTTTTAGCCTACGTGGCTTTTGACTTCTGGTCATTTGAGCTTTACAGTAATGTCCAGCCTGTAAGTATGTGTCTGAACTCTTTAAGTCATACGGGCTATACCTCAGTGGTAGAGCATTAGACTGCAGATCAAGACGTTCCCAGTTCAAATCTGGGTGCCCCTGTTGTAAGTGTACTTTCCTTCAGAATGGTATGTTTGCAATACCGTGAGAACTACGGGGGCCGTGATCGTATAGTGGTTAGTACTCTGCGTTATGGCCGCAGCAACCCCGGTTCGAATCCGGGTCACGGCAGCAGTTGCAGTCTGATTTTATGTTTTTGCCTCAACCTACCTACTGCATTTTTAGTTCATTTTCTACAGTTTAAAAGCTGCTACGAAAGCAAAAAAACAAAGGGTTAGTGGCGCAATGGATAACGCGTCTGACTACGGATCAGAAGATTCCAGGTTCGACTCCTGGCTAGCTCGTTTCACTTTAGTAAATCAATTGTTCCTCATTTCCTAATGTACTTCTCAAAAAGCTGTCCGTCAAAGTACACCCCCATTGACCCATCATCATGTCGATCCCTCATTCCAGGTGTACTTTGACGGACAGCCTTTGGTAGCAGGTGATTTTAACCATGTTAATCTCAAAGCAGTCTTGCCTAAATTCTATAAAAATGTGAACTTCCCAAACAAGAGAAAACAACGTCCTGGACCAGGTCTACACAAACATCCCAGGGGCATTTAAAGCAACAGCATCCCCACATCTAGGACAATCTGACCACATCTCACTAATTCTGACTCCAGTTTACAAACCACGGATCTGCAAAACAAAACCAGCTATCAGGACAGTACAAGTGTGGTCTGAGGAAGCCACCTCAATGCTGCAAGACTGTTTTGAACGCACAGACTGGGATTTGTTTGCTGAAGGGTCAGATCTTGGGGAATACACTGAGACACTAGGATACATAAACTTCTGCACAGCGAATGTTTTAACTCAGAAGACAATAAAGCTGTTTCCAAATCGAAAGCCATGGATTACTAGCAATGTGAAGTCATTGCTTAAGGAGCGGGACGCAGCATTCAGGTCTGGGGACAAACAATCCTACAGTGAAGCACGGGGGAAACTCAAGAGGGGCATCAGGCTCAGGGTTCATGGAGTGGATACATGCATCATGTTAATGTTCTACAGGGCAGCAATTGAGTCTATTATTCGTTATGGCATCACAACATGGTTTGGTAACTTGTCAGTTAAATCTAAATCACAACTCCAGAGCTTGATAAAAAGGGCTGGAAAAATAATTGGCATGCTTCCACCATCCTCTCTGCAGGAGATATTTGAGGAGATGGTGAGAAAGCAAGGCCGTAAAATCACATGCGACCCCAAACACATCCTGTATAGAGAGTTTGAGTTGCTGCCCTCGGGCAGAAGGTATAGATTACCAAACTCTAAATTGAACAGGTATAAGTTTTCCTTTGTTCCGCTGTCAATCAAGCTGCTGAACAGTCAGAAATAACTGTGATTATGCTGTTAGGAGTTGTTGGGAGGTGCAATGTTTACAGTGTAGTTTGTGCAATCGAGAAGGTTAAATAGGGGAAGCGCATTGTGTGTAAATATGGACACAATAGGGATATATGTGCAATTTGACGGACACTATGCATAGGTGAAATAGGGAAAGTGCAATATTGATTTGTGTATGAATACAATAGGGGAAAGTGCAATATTTGATTTATGTATAAATACAACAGGGAAAAGTGCAATATTTGATTATGTACAGTATGAATGCAATAGGGAAAGTGCAATTTGATTATGTATGTGCAATAGGGAAAGTTCGGTACCTGTATGTTTCTTGTTGTTTCTTTGCCATGTGATATATGTGATCTCTGTTCTGTATCTATGACTGATTGACCTGAATGTTTTTTATGTGTATTATCTCGATGCCCAAGACAAATTTCTCCTAAGGGAGACAATAAAAACTCTATCTATCTATCT